>NC_052615.1:2254154-2266654 GCF_016545825.1 Eucalyptus grandis
AAAGATGGGCTGTCAAGAACGTAGAGGAGGTAGGATGGACAGTTGGTCAGAAGTCTAAGATTGTTGAATTACAGGTGGAAGGACTGTCGATAGCAGGTAGGATATGGATGGTAGTTGGGATCCCAGGCCAGGAGAAAGAGGTAGTCTTTTACGACCCTTCTTTTGGGAGTTGGTTCTGGAATTTTTGGCCTAATTCTTCTTCTGATGATCGATTCAACCTCTGATCAAAAAGATATACCTTGGTTCTATTTCATCTCTTCAACAAGTTTAGTAATGAGCATAACGGCCCTCCCCTGGTGTAGATCTACTTTTTGTTAATAGATCGGTTCTACCTCCTCTTTTTTATGAAGAGAATGAATCTTTTTATCGAAGGATCAGAAAAAAATGGGTCCAGATCTCGTTGAAGATAAAAGCACATCGAACCCATATGAAGTTTTACCATGAGCAGATTGTATCCATTGGGCAAATATAGGTGGCCCAAGCACTTATTTGTTGAGGAGAAACTGATCCAATTGGACAGTCTTCTGAGTGGAGGAGACCAAGACTGCAGACTGGGCGTAAAGGGCACGTGGACCACAAGTAGCTTAGTAGTATCAGGGCTCAAGTGATTCAAAATGTCCTATACATATTGATTACTTCAATATAATTACCAGGAGTAAGCGCTATAGCTTGTTTCCAATACTCAGCGGCTTGATTGAACCAAGCCTCCGCAATTTCAGAATCCCCACGTCGAATGGCCTGCTCTCCCCGGTCGGAATAGATAGAATAGAAAAATAAGTAAGAATACAAGATAAGAAAACTTCCTACTTCATGTAGGCTGTCGAGAACCATTTGAATCACTACAATACTTGATTCAAAAGGTTCTCATAAAGACCAAAAATATCTGTTTACAATTCCAATTTTTTTCAAGGCAACATAAGAACATTCCTTTGAAAACCAAAAAGAAGAATTTTTTTGAGGGGGAAATCGGAGATATTTTGTTCCACCACAGAGAATTATTTAACTTGGAGATCCAACTACAAGAGGACAAGTAGTCTGATACAAGATTTCTCTCTTATCTTTTTCCTTTATTTTTTTGTCTTGCTCTTTGGGAGATAATCCCAAATAAACAGAACAGGTATGGAAGCTATAATTGTAAAGCACGATCGAATTTATGTGCTACAAGATCTCGTACATTGGAACCCATGGTTATGGACCCAAATCCATTAGTATGGAACATCTTCTTTTCCAAGTGAAATCCCCTAGTATATGATAATAGCTAAAAATATAGCCCGTATATTATTATTTCAATTTCCCGAGTGGTCTGAGGACTTAAAAGATTGGAATAGAGAAATCAATTTGGAGTCTTATAATGGATCCATGGGTTGGTACCACATGAGACTCACCAATAGACAACAAATTTTCCTTTTTTGGATTTGAAACTGCTTTTACACGAGCTGCTTTAAAGGACTTGCCTTAGACGAACTGCCTTTATACGGCTTCCGTTCATATGCATTTCATACATTCCATATACGGGGTGAGTAAAATTTCATGCGATTCAGTAAACAAAATAGAAATTCCATCATTGCTAAAATCAAGCTAAAGAAACTTATTCAATGGTCACCGCTAATCGCTTTTGGTCCCAAATCTTTGGGGTTGCTTTTTCCAATAAACGTTGGTTACATTTCTTTATGTTATTTGTACCAGTATGTCGTAGCTCCAATCATTGAGACTTCTGCAAATAAGAAGAGGAGGAAGCACATCATCAAGGATGGAAAGACTAAAATCAGCAAAGGGAAGTAGACTACTCAAGAATTTCACATTTCATTTATGTAGTAATTTAGAATTGAATAAAGAATTCTAAAAATCTAAATAAAACGAAAATAAGAATGGATATAGTGTAAACAAAAAATGGATATAGTGTAAACAGTAAAGCCAGGAAAGTATTCTTATTCCCAAAATATCCAAATTTTGATGCCTAATACTCCATAGACCGTTCGGACTCCTCAAGGGCTCTCTAGGTAGAGGCATCCTGTTTGCCTCACATGGACACCTTCATATATCGGCCTACTCCGATGCGGATTGGGCTGGATCTCCGGGTGATCGGAATATTCTTTAAATAATTAGATATTCGCTCTATTTTCATTTTCTATTAAAAAAATTCATTTTAAATATGAAAAAAATGAATATAAATTAATAGAAAATAGAATATAAGAAAGAACATAAAAAAAGCTAAACGAAACGACGTATTATAAGCGTTTCTTATTTAAATCATTCAAGATATCAATATCTTTCTTGAGATAGAAATGTCAAAAATAGATGGAAAAATTGCGTCCAATAGGATTTGAACCTATACCAAAGGTTTAGAAGACCTCTGTCCTATCCATTAGACAATGGGATAGGGATAGAGAAAGAGGAAAATACGGAAGATTTCACTCACATAGTACTTTTGATCGAAAAATCAATCTTTCATACCCTTCGCTCAATAGGTTGGTTGAACTTGAGAATTCACTCGTTGAAATTGAATAAGTAAACAAAATCGAATTGGATTCGGTTGGATGGTACTAATTAAATCGAGTGCGATTCCCGTAGTAGCGGCGAGCGAAATGGGAGCAGCCTAAACCGTGAAAACGGGGTTGTGGGAGAGCAATACAAGCGTCGTGCTGCTAGGCGAGTAACAAGTAAATCCTTTGTATTTAAGGTATCCACCGTAAGCCTTTCCTCGTTTGATTAGTGGTATTTACTCAGTAAATACCACTCCAGTGATCATAGGGATTTCAATAAGGTAGGGATCATCAAAATAAATTGGAGAGCACAGTACGATGAAGAGCTGACGACAGCCATATCTTGTTATGGCTTGGGCCCTTTATGGCAGATATTGGTGCACAGACCCCTTTTTTTTCACAGGTGAGCTAAGGTGAGCCGAATACTCACTACCATTTTTAGAGGTATTGAATCGAGGCAGGGAATGAGGGGGAGTACATCTTGGATCTGTCGATTATGTTATGGTAGGAGTCCTACTCATGGCGACCTGGTCACACTAACCCGTCAATTTGGAATCCGAAAAGAGTATTCTAGAAAAATTCATCGAATTGGAAGAACTCTTACTCTTGGACGAAATGA
Organism: Eucalyptus grandis; assembly: GCF_016545825.1. Taxonomy (NCBI): domain Eukaryota; kingdom Viridiplantae; phylum Streptophyta; class Magnoliopsida; order Myrtales; family Myrtaceae; genus Eucalyptus; species Eucalyptus grandis. The sequence continues at coordinate 2,257,257 of NC_052615.1, forward strand.
GGATCATCCAAGGCACATTAGCATGGCGTACTTCTCCTGTTCGAACCGGGTTTGAAACCAAACCTCTCCTCAGGAGGATAGATGGGGTGATTCAGGTGAGATCCAATGTAGATCCAACTTTCTATTCACTCGTGGGATCCGGGCGGTCCGGGGGGGACCCCCACGGCTCCTCTCTTCTTGGGTGTAAAGCAATGTCAAACCAAAATACCCAACAAGCATTAGCTCTCCCTGAAAAGGAGGTGATCCAGCCGCACCTTCCAGTACGGCTACCTGGTCCCCGCGGAAAGGAAAAAGAATTTCACGTTCTTCCTTTCGGGAAGGGAGGATTAGGAAAATCCTATTGATTGCAGCTTTCTCCGTACCTCCGGAAAAGCATGAAAAAAAAGGCTCGAATGGTACGATCCCTCCGTCACCCCGCAATGAAAGGGGCGATCTCGTAGTTCTTGGTCTCGTGAAGATACGTTGTTAGGTGCTCCATTTTATTTTCCCATTGAGGCCGAACCTAAACCTGTGCTCGCACGAAAGTGTTCCTAGCCTCGACTTCTTTTCCAAACATTCATGATCTGGATGTGAATGAGTCGAATTACTTATCCCTCGGTCTATTAGTGAACTATCTCTTCAGTTATTCTACCAGAAAAATTCACAAGGATAGTTTTCGAGTCTCCTATGGAGTAAGGGGGGGCCAGTTTCTCCCATTTCGCTCGCCGCTACTACGGGAATCGCTTTTGCTTTCTTTTCCTCTACAAAAGGAAACCCGGGGGCGAATTCAACCTGGGCTCCGTTCGAAGAGACGAATAATGGTACTTCTCCCTCACATGCTCCTTCCCATGAGCAACTCGGTTGCCTTTCGTGAACGAGAACACCGATCACCCTCACTGGGAAGATGAACATTGAAAGGGCTGAAAGGGTAGCGACGGGATGTAGATGTTGATAAAAAAAATTGGAATTGTAAACAGATATTTTTGGTCTTTATGAGAACCTTTTGAATCAAGTATTGTAGTGATTCAAATGGTTCTCGACAGCCTACATGAAGTAGGAAGTTTTCTTATCTTGTATTCTTACTTATTTTTTGATGTATCCAAAATACAAAAGAGATGGATGTTTGTTGGCCCAACCATTCTTCTTAGTTCTGACCATCTGTCAGAGAAAAAAGAAAGAATGGATCTTGTATTTAAAAAGATCTTTTCCGAGGAAAAAATATTCTATTATATTAGGACTTTCCATAAGGAATCATTTTTTCATTTGTGAGTTTCGGGAATACCCCCATTCATAGGTCTGAGATCCACGTCTATGAATTGAAAGGTCCGAATGATCAACTCTGCAATCAGTTGTTAGATTGACAATGATCCTTCTTTACTGAGTGAACGAGAAAGCTCTTTTTTTAGTTATCGGACTTATGCTTATCTAAAGAATGGATCTAAGAATGATGATCCGCCCTGTGATCGTTCCATGTATGATACTAAATACATTTGGAATAATCACATTACTAGTTGCATTAACTCTTATCTTGGTTCTCAAATCTGTATTGAGAGTTCCATTTTAAGTAGTAGTGACAATTCCAAAGTGATGTTACATTTCTAGTTACATTTATGGTGAAAGTAGAAATAGTAATGAAAGGGGAGCTCCAAAGATAAGAACTAGCAGGAATGGTATTGATTTCACTCGAAGAGAAAATTCTACTGATTTCGATTTGACTCAAAAATATAGGCATTTGTGGGTTCAATGCGCTTGGGATTTGCGATCCCAGGTAAGATCGGTTCAGGATCATGGGATCCTTTTCTATCAGATAGGAAGGGCTGTTGCACAAAATGTACTTCTAAGTAATTGCCCCATAGATCCTATATCTATCTATATGAAGAAGAAATCATGTAACGAAGGGGATTCTTATTTGTACAATACAGACTGGTTGGTGTTCCAGAATGAGATAGTAGGCAACATCTCGCATCTCAAGCATCAAGAGTCTTGAGGCACGGAGTATCAAACCTTTCCCTTTTTGAGGTCAAGAGGCATCACTCCCTCCCCTAAATTTTTTTTTCCATTTGAAATTGATGACGGGGGCGGGCGGGAGCTAGCTTTGTGGAGCGAATCGAAGTTTTCATCGCTGTGCCATTATAGTAGTTGTTCAACGGTTCGGAGGTGGGATTTGTGTCCACTTCTCCACAGCTCGGTCCCAACCAAACCTTACTCGATAGTGGAGGCGACTAACAACTAGCCACTCTGCTTTCACCCGGATGCTGCTTGCTCCTGCATCAATGCCTATGCTTCCGCCATGTCTGGGTAGTACCTCCACTCTTGTGATAGGTCCTGTTTCTGGTCAGAAATATAGTGAAGTCACCTTTCCTATTCTTTCCCTGGACCCCGCTACTAATAAAGATGTTCACTTCTTAAAATATCCCATATATGTAGGCGGGAACGAGAGGAAGGGGTCGGTTTATCCCGATGGGAGCAAGAGTAACAATACGCTTTATAATGCTACAGCGGCTGGTGTAGTAAGTAAAGTCATATGAAAAGAAAAAGGGGGGTACGAAATAACCATATCGGATGCGTCAGATGAACGTCAACCACAAATATAACCTCTTTCATTATTTTAAGTGGTTATTCTATTCTGGGTAATGAAGAACTTGCTATTCTTAACTCTTGGGTTCAAGAATTCCTATATAACTTAAGTGACACAATAAAAGCCTTACCAATAGTGGAGAACCAGTCGGGAGATGTTTCGGCTTATATTCCTACTAATGTAATTTCCATTACAGATGGACAAATATTCTTATCAGCCGATCTATTCAATGCTGGAATCAGACCTGCTATTAATGTGGGCGATCTTCTCTATCTAATGAATGGAGAGTCCGCTTTGAAATCGTCCGCCCTGCACCCACCCTCCCAGTATATGCTATATAAAAAAAATATTGTGACACTTCATTTCTTACGGCATTTTCAAAGTCTTGCGCTCGATCAGTGAGCTATTACGCACTCTTTCAAGGGTGGCTGCTTCTAGGCAAACCTCCTGGCTGTCTCTGCACCCCTACCTCCTTTATCACTGAGCGGACTGTTGCGGGTCGAGGACTCCTTCTCCTTCCCCTTCTTCAAACTCCGATTCGTATTTTTCATAGAGAAATCTCTGATCAACGATAGAACAAGATCCATTCTTAATTTAGAATCCTTTCCATGCTGGAGCATGGGGAAGTTTCAGTTTTATTTTCCCTATCTCGTTCAAGCGCTGTTGCTTGCTCCCCGCTGAAAGTTTTTAGACAATGAAGCGGCTTCGAAATTTGACTTGTCCAAGAGCGCCTGTACTCTTGCTCCTATAACCCATGTACGACCATTCTAACAGCTAGCCGATGCCGCCTCTTCCCATTCGGGTGTCTCTACTGATTTTAGTGCTCTGAAAAAGAATGGATTCTGTGATCGAATGCCGCTAGACAGAATTTCTCAATATGAGAAAGCGATTCTAAATAGTGTAAAACCAGAATTATTACAATCCTTCTTAGAAAAAGGGGTAGCAGTCAAAAATTTGTATCCATTTTTCATGATATTATGCATGGATCAGATATATCATGGCAAATTCTTCAGAAAAAATTCTGTCTTCCACAATGGAATCTGATAAGTGAGATTTCGAGTAAGTGTTTACTACCCCTTGTTGGTCCCGAGGGACGGAGGAGGCTAGGTTAGCCGAAAGATGGTTATCGGTTCAAGGACGCAAGGTGCCCCCGCTTTTCAGGGTAAGAAGGGGTAGAGAAATGCCCCGAGCCAATGTTCGAGTACCAGGCGCTACGGCGCCAAGTAACCCATGCCATACTCCCGGGAAAAGCTCGAACGACCTTCAACAAAGGGTACCTGTGCAAACCGACATGTGGGTAGGTAGAGAATACCTAGGGGCGATTCATTCTTTCATGAATTGCTGAAAATGAAAACAAGTTCATTAAAATTCAAGATCGAATAAAAAAATAAAATAATTCAAATTCCTTTTTCACTTAACGATTTTTTGACTCCCGAATATCCAGCTGACTAATTAATTCTTTATAACGTAAGGGAAGGAATTGACCCACCTATTCCGACCGGGGAGAGCAGGCCATTCGACAGGGGGATTCCGAAATTGCGGAGGCTTGGTTCGATCAAGCCGCTGAGTATTGGAAACAAGCTATAGCGCTTACTCCTGGTAATTATATTGAAGCGCAGAATTGGTTGAAGATCACGAGACGTTTTTATGTCACTCAGAAGGCGAGGTTTTAGTGATTGAATTAAAGCAGATAGGCTAGCTGATCAATCTCTGGATGAGTATTCACCAGTAAATACAAAGTTCCAGATGAGGGAATACTATTTGCCATGAAAGAAGATGACTGCAGATGGTATCCTGGCTTTTTTATGTACTTTTTTGGAGCCTCCAATGCTAAAGGAGCAGGAGTTGGCGCGGTACTGGTTGCATTTTCTAATGATACGTAAGCAAGGTATTTCCAGTCCTTTATAGAGAATATAGATCATAGATTTTTGTAATCAATCATTTCTCACTTGAGGAGGAACAATAGTATTTCATTGCTACAAATATGGATTATTGAAAAGAATAAGACATGTATTTGGATATTTCCCTTCAACTATACAATTGAGTATTCTTTATTTGACACGAATAGTTGAAGGGAATTCTCCGAAGAGAAAGAGTAGTATGAAATTAGTATAAAATAAAGGGTATTCTCGATTTTACCTTATTTATCAGTGACCATTACCATTTCAGCGTCACAAACTTTTTTGTTTTCCTTTATGTCAAAGCATAGCAGCTCTTGTGGGATTTTTTTAAATCCAATATTCAGTCTTTAATACGCACAAAAAAAAAAAAACTCAAAAGAAGAGAGTGACGAAGACAATATCGAGAGGAGACAATATCCAAAATGAGAAGGAAGAAGTGAAAAGAAGATTGGTACGGGGGCTTTGCTCTTGACCTGTCTTTTTTGGTATGTATATATCTATTATATATAGAAAGATTACATCTATCGAAAAGAAAAGAAAAGAATGTAACTATCCCTTATCCTTCTTTCGTAGGACTCACTCAGAAATCTGCTCAAGTACGGTTCTAAGGGAAGGAATTGACCCACCTATTCCGACCGGGGAGAGCAGGCCATTCGACAGGGAGATTCGATCTCATAGAGTTTAATTCCCGTACTTTTAAGAGAAGGTTTTATCAAAAACGTGAGGAAGCATCAGGAAAACAACAAATATTTTTTGGTTTTAACCCTACAACATAGAAGGAATAGGAAAGGACCCTATCGAAAAAGACATTGTTGAGAAAAAGATGGCTTTTCCCGAATGAAATGAAAATCGGATTCATGTAACAGTAGAAAGGTTTCCCATTACTTAGCCGGAAAAATATGTGGCCATGAAATAGGGATTAAGTGGAACAGAATTGACTGAGTGGTAGAGTCGTGGAAACACCTCTTTGTTCCCTATTTTGGACCTTAGCTCCACGGAACAATATGCTACTGTGATGTTCATGAATGGTTCAGAATATTACATAGAAACCTGTCTACTCGAGACTGTCCCTTGGCCCGTAGGTCCCGACACAAGGTTAGAATTCTAGCTCTTCCGAGTGGTATCTCACCGATGGCTCGGGCCCCCCCGGAAGGAGGCCTTCTTCGCCTTCCACCTAAGCTGTGCAGGAAAGGCCCAAAGCCAATCCCAGGGAACAGTAAAGCTTCATAGGGTCTTCTTCTCCCTCTGAATCAAACTTTTCCTTGTCCTTGATCATAATTTCCAGTATGAATACTGCGTCCAACATGAAACTTGTGATTGGTAGTAAAACACCGATTTTCTTCTTGAGACCTAAACTTCTGGATAGGTACCCTACATCTGAACTGAATTCTTTCTGGTTAAAGAATCTCTTTCTAGTTGCTCTGGAAAAATTAGGAGATTCTCTAGAAGAAATACGGGGTTCTGCTTCTGGCGGCAACATGCTATGGCTCATTATTGCCGAGATAATGGTCTACTTCTTCACATCCATCGTGCAATGCATGCAGTTATTGATAGACAGATGGATAGGATTTATGTTGGCTTCGTCGGGAGGCTCCCGTAGTTTGTTACATCAGCTCCAAAAGGATAAGTTGTGTTGGAATCGAGAAAGTTTCGTGGAGTTCATAAGATAGCCAAGTTTATAAAACTTCTTATATGGATAGGAATAAAAATAAAGAGAACCCCAAGGACGCCTTCGGCATCCAGGGGTCGCGGACCGACCATAGAATCCTGTTCAATAAGTGGAACGCATTAGCTGTCTGCTCTCCGCAAAAAGGAAGAGACTCATAGAATGGCAGAGGCAAATAGAGCTTTTGCACATTTTCGTTAATTACAGAGGGACTATAACAAATCCGGGTATTTGGAGTTACGAAGGCGTGGCCGGTGCACATATTGTGTTTTCTAGCTTGTGCTTCTTGGCAGCTATCTGGCATCCAACAATGCACTTCTCGGACCGAGAAAGTGGAACTGCTTGGCGTTGCATATTTCAAACGGGCCGAAAGCATCAAAAGAGTTCGGTAGAAATGCAGTTCTTATTTAGGAGGATCCGAATTCGTTTCTTTATTCATCTCGCACCCGACACCGTAGTTGATTCTATGCTATCTCTCCTCTTAACCGTGCATATTCCTTCTATTCATTGCCTGCTATTCCTTCCTCGGACATCCATTCCGGTAAGAAATAGCTAGATTCGAGAGCAGTAGAAGCTTCTTCTCCAATTGTAGCATAGGGCACGATGTCACTTCTTATCCTATATCGGTCTTAGGAAGTTCCTCTTTACAACTGGGCTTGAAACCGCTCATGCTCCTTTCTCTGCCTCTGAAACTGCCCCTGACGCCCACGAAATGCGTAGCATTACTGTAACTAGAACTTTCACTCCAACTATGAATCTTTTTATCCGTATCGTTTCTAACCGGATCTTCACTTACACTGGTTTTTTTCAATAGGATTACCAAACCTATCAATTGATTTACTTAGCCCACACCTATGTAATGCAGCTTGGGATGAGAAGGTTTCTCCTCGCAATACAGTCCAATCTCTCTACAATGCCAGTCCTTGACCCCTTTTTCCTACGAGAGGCCGCAACAAGCCTCTTTAGCCTTCTGAAGGATTGAAGTCAACCTCTTGCCCTTCGTCTCTTCTTTTTAGGCGGGCAGTGAAAACTCTCTTCTTTCATGGGTTGAAATGCCTGTATGCCTAATCTATGCAGAGTAGGCGCTCTATTCAGCAATACGGGATGCCCCTGCATAACTTCTTGCAGTATTTCCCATACAATGGGCTCCTTTTCCCGAATTTTACTCTTAGCAACTCCTATGTTCGAAGCAAGATGTTGTCTAATTAGCCCACGAATTACAAATGTCTCTCAAAACTTCTGTCGCTCCATCCCCGCAGGGGCAGAGAACCCGTCGCTGTCTCGTTAAAATGATAATTGATACAACAGAATTACAAGATCTAAATTCTTTTTCTAGATTGGAATCTTTAAAAGAAGTCTATGGAATCATAGGGATGTTTTTACCTATTTTGACTCTTGTATTGGGAATCACAATAGGTGTACTCGTAATTGTGTGGTTAGAAAGAGAAATATCCGCAGGAATACAACAACGTATTGGTCCCGAATACGCCGGTCCTTTGGGAATTCTTCAAGCTTTAGCAGATGGGACAAAACTTATTTTCAAAGAGAATCTTTTTCCCTTTGGCAGCATCCACTAATTCGGAACTTAATTTGAAAGCCATATTTCGACCCGGACGTTTTCGGGATGCTCCTAATAACCAACGAATGGCAAGTGCTTTTCCTTGCGTGGATCCTATTTCAATGGGAAATTGATGAGTCGATTCGCCATCTATTTTCATTGTTCAACTCTTTGACAACATGAAAAAACCAAAAGCTCTGCCCTCCCTCTCTATCTATCCAAGGGATGGAAGGGCAGAGGCCGATTTCCCCTCTTTTGCAATCAGTTTCGCTACAGCACCCGCTGCTCTAGCTAATTGTCCACCCTTTCCAAGTGTGATTTCTATGTTATGTATGGCCGTGCCTAAGGGCATATCGTCAACAAGGGCGTTCTAGTGCGTTGTACATTCTTATCCAAGACTTGTCTCAGATGGGTCGATATCAATGGTGACTCATTATTTCGATGAATCATTTCTTCGGACAGAAGTTTGTGACACCGAAATGGTAATGGTCACCGATAAATAAGGTAAAATCGAGAATACCCTTTATTTTATACTAATTTCATACTACTCTTTCGATATATAATCTAATGTTTTGAAAAAAAAATTTCTCATATCGAATTCGAAGTGCCATGCTATTATTACTTCTATTAGAAATTTCTATATCTTGTTTGGATATATACTTAAACATGTATTTTTTTCTAGATAATTATTTCTATTTCTAGATAGTGAGATAATGTGGTTTTTTTCTAACGAATCTTTATTTTGTTTTGCTAAATAGTCCTGACAAATGATGATTGAGACGAGATTCGGCATTTTTGAACCACGAAACGCTCGGTTTCCATTTCGGTTGTAGGTGTAACCAGTTCTATCTCGGCATGCGGGAGCTTGCTAGTATATGGAACGGCTATCCGTCTTGGCCTTTCGGCCTACTTACTATTCATTACAGCTCATCTTTATACGACCATCTTGTCTGACCGCATCTGTGGTGGTATCCTATAGTTGATCACGGCTGCATTTAGGAATGATCTGTTCATCTAACTAACAATTTTTTATTTGATCTTAAAGGGGATCTTCTATAATTTCGCACGTGAGGTGTTATTTCTTGGTTTCATCCAGTCATTAATAACTTGATTATTTTTAGATAATAGTAGATAGAAATAACGCTCGTAAGGAAGTAAATACTAGAAAAAATTACTAGAAAAAATAGGCTTTCTACATATGCATCGTCCAAGAATTGAACGATGAGCCGTATGGACTTAACCCGTCAATTTGGAATCCGAAAAAGGGGTCTGTGCACCACTAGGATTTGTTGGCACAGGTGGTGCATGAGGGTGGGTGCAGGGCGGACGAATGAAGTTGGTAAGATGATGTCTCGGAGTTGTTGATGTTTATACCGATCGATCATAGTCTCACTGGGCTAGGTAAAGGGTCGACGAAAGAGCTTGCTCGCGGCATTCGGGTAAGGTAAATAGTAGCCTTAGTTTACCAGAAATTCCTAGAGGCATACCATTCGAAAAACTTCCTTGACCAATTGGGTATCTCCTTGCGGTTAAGGTAACGACTTCGGGCATGGCTAGCTCCCATAGTGTGACGGGCGGTGTGTACAAGGCTTAAAGTATCTCCATTGCCCAATAAAATGATCTTGTCGCATTGGTATAAATGATCTTTCCCTCGTGTTCGGCTATAGCGGTAACCCCGAATCTAGAGCCGCTTGGCGTTCCAACCCGCCTTCCACC
>NC_052615.1:2271654-2274154 GCF_016545825.1 Eucalyptus grandis
GATGGTTCACTAGTAAGAGATCAACGAAAAGGCGTCGATCCCAAGTTCTTTTACTCCATTCAAAAACTCTTTTTCGCCGGACGACTCCTAGGAGGTCAGAAGGGCCCTTACTCCGTCCCACACAAAGTGTACTACTATCGGCCCTACTTGGGCAACATCTACCTACACAAGCTTGATCAGAGATAGGGAGGATCCGGCAGTAAGTACGAAATTCCGATTGTTCGAGAATCAGATCGCTTCTATTAAGGACAGTCGTATTGATGACCAAGAACACTCTGGAGAAGAAGCAAGCTTCAACGCTCCCCAAGACAACAGAGCCATCATTGTGGGGAGGGTAAAGAGAATCGTACTTGTAAAGAACTTAAACGTGACAACGGTATGATAATACGATATGATGATATTGCTGCAGTTGTGATTGATCAAGAAGGAAATCCAAGCTCCCTTCTGCCTTTGCACTCGAGGGCCAATCTCCGTCCGGCCCGAGGAAACCTTTGCACGCCTCCGTTCCCCATAGAAACTGTCTACCTGAGACTGTCCCTTGGCCCGTAGGTCCTGACACAAGGTTAGAATTCTAGCGACCGAAGCCCCGGTGAACGGCGGCCGTAACTATAACGGTCCTAAGGTAGCGAAATTCCTTGTCGGGTAAGTTCCGACCCGCACGAAAGGCATAACGATCTGGGCACTGTCTCGGAGAGAAACTCGGTGAAATAGACATGTCTGTGAAGATGCGGAGGTTCTACTATTTTCCGCAAACAGGGTTTGGCGATAGAAGAACTACTATCGAGATTCTCGGGACCATATTGACTCCTATCTTTCTCGGTGCCGATGCTAATACGCAATTCCCATGAAGTAACTCATCGCGCCGGCTTCGGGGAAGCTTCTTCGGCTAATCACAATGTTCCCCCTGGCGGTGAGGGTACTTCTGGGGGGAAAAGGTTTTAGCACCGGTGTATCCTATATGTACTCCAGTTTATTCGAAGTATCCCAATGGTGTAAGTTCGTCGACTTATTGGGAAAAAGGAGGAAAATCACTTTGATCTCGTCTTTCGGAGAAATAAGTGGCTCACGAGGAATGGAAAAAAACATATTCTATTTGATCTCAAAGTCCTCATATAGCACTTCTTCTAATCCTGGATGGGGGATCACTTGTAGGAATGACATAATGCTAATCCATGTTCCACACGGACAAGGAAGCATTGTTTTTTAATTTCATTCTCCGAGGGATTTGCAGTCATTGTGGAAATTCCATTTTCCCTAAGATTAGTATCTTCCTTAGAAAGGAAAGAAATAGCAAAATCTCATAAATTACGAGCAATTCATTCCATATTTCCTTTTTAGAGGACAAATTTTCACATTTAGATTATGTGTCGGATGTACTAATACCCTATCACATCCATCTAGAAATCTTGGTTCAAACCCTCGCTTTCCTTTGCCACTCAAGTGTACGGCATCCGCCGTGTTTAGGCCCCTTCTTCCCTTCCCTAATGAAAGAGTCCACCGCCTGCCTTAGTAGTTTCAAATAGGGCATGCAGGCCTGCCCCTTTTGTAGTAGGTGATTCACTACCGAAGCGAAGAAGCAATGACGGTATCTGAGGAATAAGCATCGGCTAACTCTGTGCCAGCAGCCGTGGTAATACAAAGGATACTATCCGTTTTACGTCAAGCAATACGTGGAGTAACTCCCGATATAGCAGTAAAAGCAAGACGTGTAGGCGGATCGACTCATCAAGTTCCCATTGAAATAGGATCCACACAAGGAAAAGCACTTGCCATTCGTTGGTTATTAGGAGCATCCCTTTTTCGCCCCCATGTCGCCACGCTATTTTGACCAAGCCTGGCTGAGGAAGAGTTACGGGGCGTAAAACAAAAAAAAAAAAAATATGCCGGGGCATACTCTAGTTCATTTTTCAAAGCAATAGTCATGTTTCTAATCCTCCACTCTACCAACAAAACAAAAGAATTATACCATTTAATCCCTTTATCTATCATCAGCCAAAAAAATTGTAATAAAAATGCATTATATCATAGAGCCTTTGATTATGTCTCGACGAAAATCTGATTGTTGTGAATAACGTATGAAAGTCACTTCATCGGCTTCATCAAGATTATTAGTATTTTTGCTATTAGCATCAGTATTTTCATCGTTATCAGTAAAAATTAGTCTCTTCGAGAATGTATCACTTTGGGAATTCCAACAATTTGTTTAATCGATACAAATTGTGACCCGGATCTTGCAGATCGATTCCATAAAAGATGATATCAGTAAATGGAAATTCACTGAAGTTCCATCCTTGTTAGATCGTCAATATTGTACCAAGGGTATTTTTCGAGTATACCGAATCAGTATAGCTATCCTTATTCTGACACAGCAATGCAATTTTAATTAGTATGAAAATGAAGTACTCGATAATTTCCGGGGGGAGAGCAAAAAAGGATGAAAGAGGAGTTGCCTCCGTCCTTCCTTCGATGGAGGCTGAATCTTCTAGACCCCTATGCGCAA
>NC_052615.1:2284154-2286654 GCF_016545825.1 Eucalyptus grandis
CGCTCGAATGACCCCTTCTCATAATGAGAATGTATAGAACCCTATTCCGGGCCGGTCCGGTATGGAATGAACTTATAATCATGGAATCGACTCTCATACCTTCGGTAGAGTTTGTAAGACCACGACTGATCCTGAAAGGAATGTGCTAACTATGGATATGATGCCGGAAATAGACCGATTTTATATTACCCTTCAATTCGAATTAGCAAAAGCAATGTCTCCTTGCATAATATGGATTCCAAACATTCATGATCTGGATGTGAATGAGTCGAATTACTTATCCCTCGGTCTATTAGTGAACTATCTCTCCAGGGATTGTGAAAGATGTTCCACTCAAAATATTCTTGTTATTGCTTCGACTCATATTCCCCAAAAAGTGGATCCCGCTCTAATAGCTCCGAATAAATTAAATACATGCATTAAGATACGAAGGCTTCTTATTTACATTGAATGTACAGAAATGGCTATCACAGAGTTTCTCTTATTTGTATTAACAGCTACCCTAGGAGGAATGTTTTTATGCGGTGCTAACGATTTAATAACTATCTTTGTAGCTCCAGAATGTTTCAGTTTCCGAATTAGTGGATGCTGCCAAAGGGAGTGGCGATGCCATACGCAAAAAGGAAGAGACTCATAGAATGGCAGAGGCAAATAGAGCTTTTGCGCATTTTCGTTAATCCATGAACAGAGGATCTATATAGACACATAGATCCGTGGATCCATATATCTCGATCAGAAAAGAATCAATAGAAAAAGAAAGAATCGAAATTGATCGATATATTTCTCGAAACAAACAAAAAAGAAACGAAAGATGAAACATAAATCATGGATCAACTGTTTCTTCTTAAGAACCAAAAATATTTGTGCCAAAATAACAGATGCTAAGAAGAACAAAAGGCCTTGGACACGGAATGGATCTTGAAGTACTATTTCCGCATCTCCTTGACCAAATCCACCCACATTAGGATTATCCCCTTAGCGTGAAGGAGATCGTAATAGGGTAGCTTTGTACCCCCTCTTTTTTTCTTCCATTTGAACTCATTTCCATAATTCTTTTAGTTGCTTTGATAGGTGCAATTGCTGTTGCTCGTCAATGAGAAATCTTTATAACTATTACTAGCAATCAAAATTCAACTTTGTTTTCTGTTATCAAATCCATTTTTCTTCAAAAATATTTGAAAACTGTTCATGTATAAAATAGAAATTCTTTATTTTGATCCATTACCAAATATCAATCTATTCTAGGTATTTGACCAAATAGGATCGTCCAGTTCCTATAGAACCTATCACTAAAATACCCCTAGAAGGAGATAGGGCTAAGCGGAGCGAAAAGGGTTTTCCATGAGATGTGAAATGAAAACTATTAGTCCCACACGAGGTTTGTGAATAAGTGATTGTCTGATAATGAGCAAGGAATATCCGTCTTTCTACTAAACATACAATAGATAAAATCCTAAGTAAAATAGATAAAATCCTAAGTAAGAAAGAAGGGGGGAACAAGCACACTTGGAGAAGGAACAATTCTCCAATGCATTTCACCTTTGTAAAAATTGTTTTACTCAGTTTGAAGATAAGAGGTGGATGAGTTAATGGCAGAAATCCTCAGTTCTAGACCAGCGATGAGCTTGCAGTGGAAAGAGTGGTCACAGAGAGGTTAAATAAACGAGGTTAACCGGTTATACAAATAATGGCCAAGTTTCTCGACCAAAATCCTCGAACTTTCAAACCGCCCATGACTCCAATTGGGGAGTGGCATAGGCACGAAGTACGAAGTAAAGGGTGCCGATATCGAGAGGCTTAGTAGGGTGCATCGACCAACCAAAGGCCATCGGGGCATGACGAAGACTCGAAAACGAGATGGCAAAGAATACGACAGGCCGAAAGAATGGCTGGGGCACATAAAGAAGAAATGAAGAATGTAAAGGGGAGCAAAGCCCGTTTTTTGCTCCTTCTATTGAGAAATCAAAGGCCTTCCTGCCGTCGTTTCAATGACTCATAGGCCCTTGGACTGCTACGAAAAACACCATCGGATTTCAAAGTAGCACGATCTAATTCAAAAATTTCACCTAATTGGGCACGTCTAGCATATTTTTTCACAGTAGCAGGATCTGCCGCAAGCAGTGAATTATGGTATGGACGAGATGCTTAGCTCGCGGCCCGCACCGAAACAGTGCTTTACCCCTAGATGTCCAGTCAACTGCTGCGCCTCAACGCATTTCAGGGAGAACCAGCTAGCTCGGGTTCGAGTGGCATTTCACCCTAACCACAACTCATCCGCTGATTCTTCAACATTAGTCGGTTCGGACCTCCACTTAGTTTCACCCAAGCTTCATCCTCGGTCATGGATAGATCACCCGTGTTCGGTCCATAAGCAAAGTAGAAAGAATATTGGATAGTATAGAAGATAAGGATTCATATAGTGATATAGAATTTTGATCTATTTCTCAATTATATGCTTATCAATACTTAATATTTTAATATTAATTAGATAATAAGAAAT
>NC_052615.1:2291654-2328430 GCF_016545825.1 Eucalyptus grandis
GGATGGTGAGAAGAGATATATTTTACATCCTAGAGGGGCTATAATTGGAGATACCATTGTTTCTAGTACAGAAGAACCCCAGTTAGATTCAGGCATGATACACTTTTTCGTTATTGGGAGAACCCAAGTACTCTCTTTCGGATCCAGGAAACAGCTCTCAAAGATCTTTTTTCCTTTTGGAAGATAGAGGAGCGAAAAAATCAACCTATTGATATTGGAAGACCCAAAAGATTCTTCCAATGTATCATTTCTGGGAATACCATCAATATCTACTGGAGGAGCAGCAATGAAGGCAATAATAAATACAGAAGTTGCGGTCAATAAGGTAGGGATCATCAAAACACCAAACCATCCAATGTAAAGACGGTTTTCGGTGCTGGTTATCCAGTTACAGAAGCGAGTCTCATCTAAGACAACTAAATGCACCCCGAGGTCCTGCCGAGGAACTGGGGGACCTTCTCGAGCACAGGATAGGCAATTGAGAGATAGAGCTAGCCTATTCGTTATGGGGAATCAATGCTCCGGGCCGAATAAAGCTTACCAGCGGTCTTTCTCTCGTAAAGCCAAAGACGCCCCAGAAAAAAATCATTGGCTTATCAAATTATCTATCGAGCCATGAAAAAGATTCAACAAAAGATAGAAACAAATCCACTATCCATTTTACATCAAGCAATACGTGGAGGACCATCCCCATGGGGGTGGTGAAGGGAGAGCCCCAATTGGTAGAAAAAAACCCTGGCATTCATCTTCTGTGATTTCAGGAACGGGAAAGAAAGAAGGAGAATCCGCTCTAAAACTAGGGATCTAAGGATGGTTCTTTGGTGGGAAATCCACCAAAGCGAAAATCCCACCGTTAGAACATCTAAGTAAGAGGAAAGCCTAGCAATTGGTCTTGCACACTAACTCATGAGTCAACCTAGGAAAAGAACTGCTTCAGCCTTTCACTCCTCACGTCGGGAAGTGGGAATAGTAGGCAATCGATGACTGAAATTACTTTCTTAGAAAGATTGCGTAACGAGGCCACCCTATATCTATTCAGGTGTGGAGTGGGAGAGGAGAGAGGGGATGAGGGCTCCTTTCGTATTTTTCGCAGGTTTACAAGTAGTGATTGAGATTGCAATTGCCCTATGAAGACTCGCTTTCGCTACGGCTCCGATGGGTTCCCTTAACCAAGCCACTGCCTATGAGTCGCCAGCTCATTCTTCTATATGTGGAGCAATTAGGCATAAATTGATACCAACTCCTCAGAATTTGGTAACTTCAACTCCATTAACAGATTCACCTCTTATTCAACCAATAAAAATGGGTGCTTCTACTTCACTTCGAAAAGAAAAAAGTAAGCAAAATGAATTTCAATCAAGAAACGAGCAAGAAATAGTCATTCGTGAACCATTTAGGTTGAGAAGCATTTGAGTAGAAGGAAGATCCCTTCACAAGCTGACAAATTGTTGGACGATGATCAAAGGGGGCACAAATAGAGATTAAGGAAGGGGGCGGGGAGAGTAGCTAATATGAAAATTTTTATTTGGTTATGGCTGTCGTCAGCTCTTATCAAGGTAAATCCCTCTTTTTAATTGTATTTATGAAAACAATTCGCCTATGAAAAAAAGGGGTCTGTGCACCAATATCTGACATCGCCCGAACAATTCTAACTAAGGATTCTTGTGGTTCCGGAGGATCCAGCTACACTTTCACTAGTGATTGTAAGCTAGGTGCCCTTAAATGACAAGAGGGGAAGAAGCTGGTCAATGATACTCGAACATGTACTTGTTTTGAGTGCCTATTTATTTTCTATTGGTATCTATGGATTGATCACGAGTCGAAATATGGTTAGGGCCCTTATGTGTCTTGAACTTATCCTCAATGCGGTTAATATAAATTTTGTAACATTTTCAGATTTTTTTGATAGTCGACAATTAAAAGGAGATATTTTCTCCATTTTTGTTATAGCTATTGCAGCCGCTGAAGCAGCTATTGGGTTAGCTATTGTTTCGTCAATTTATCGTAATTCCTGTTTCAAAAATAGATAATTTTGTATCTAACTGGATAAAGGCGGGCGCAGATCTATGAATAGGAGATGTTGTACTAGTATCTACAGGACCCAAATTGTCAACAGGCTCCCCAAGAACGTTGAAAATTCGTCCGAGAGTAGCTCCACCGACAGGAACACTGAGAGGAGCTCCCGTGTCAATCACTTCCATTCCTCTCATTAGACCATCTGTAGCACTCATAGCTACAGCTCTAACTCGATTATTTCCTAATAATTGCTAATGCTCGCAGGTTGGTGCGATGTATTCCACCAGTTGACTAAAGACTTGATTATTGGTATATCCATCGGTCCAAAGACGGATTGAAATAGAAGCCGGTTCGACAGGAAGCTTTTGAAAACACAATGCACCAAGGTAAATATTCCTACGTACAAGAAAAAAAAAGTAAATATAAGCAAGACTTTTACCCCAAGATTGGTCGATTAGTCATCCTGGCTTGAAGCGGGCTCAACTCAAAAGATCAACCGTATAGAGTTTTCACTCTGGTTTCTATGTATTACCCTAACGGGTGATTGAGCAAAAATCAGTGGATGGTTAGGAACACCAAAATACATAAAGGATTAGTAATGGAGATTTTTTATGTAAATTATCCAAAAATAATTTTTACATAAGATAAAAAGAATAATAATTGGGACTTTAAGTTAGTAGAAATGATCAAGTAGTACTACCCACAATTCCGATTCAGAGTATGCTCCTATCCACAGATTCAAAAATGACTATCAGGAACGAAATAATCCTTTTTTTGAAACCCCCCTTTTTCAGAAAGAAGAATAGGAACTAAAAAAATGGGTCCGGATCTCCTGCGGGAATGATTTGGAAGATCCAAAACCAAAAATAGTGGTATTTGCTAGGTGTGGGGGACAAAGAAATTGTTGAAGTTACCATTTTTTTATCTAGTATCAACCCATTTGATGGTAAAAAAGATCTTTTGCAGGAAGGTATCATTCTTTTTCTTTATTTCATCTTTTTATTCATTCAATTCACAGTCACGGACGAAAGAAAGGGAAAGACTTCAATATCGTCACTATCCTCAATATCGATATCATCAATAAGAAAACCTTTAGGCTTGTTATCCAGGAACTTGTTCAGAAATACTGTAATGAAAGGAACATAGGTATTTGTCGCTAGGTATTTGACCAAATAGGATCGTCCAGTTCCTATAGAACCTATCACTAAAATACCCCTAGAAGGGGATAAACCAAATGGATCCATATCCATAGAAAATAAATCGATATATTATAAAATCTATATAGTATCCACATCCAGACCTCTTTTTTTTTTTTTTCATAGTAGGGCCCTTTTCTAATCTAATTTTTGAATTTCTTAATGAAGCGGCTTTTTTTTTTCTTCCATTTTTCAAGAAAGATGAGTTTTGGTTTTTTCCCTTTCCCTCCACAAAAATCCATTAAACTTATGAAATAAACTTCTCATTGATGTATTGTTTCCAAATGTTCGGGAGTTCCCCTATTCAATCCTTTTCCAAGCATATTGACTAGTGATTGGGAGGCCCCAATTCTTGACTGGAGGGGATTGTTTGCTTCTGCTGGGAAAAAATTCAGCGAGTTATATCAGCAAAACGAAATAAGAGATTCATATAGATCCTCTGTTCATGGATTAACGAAAATGCGCAAAAGCTCTAATTTGCCTCTGCCATTCTATGAGTCTCTTCCTTTTTGCGTATGGCATCGCCACTCCCTTTGGCAGCATCCACTAATTCGGAACTTAATTTGAAAGCCATATCATTAACCACAGAATTTAGTGAGCGGCGCCTTTTTTTTGGCGTAGCGGATGATTTTCCATTAATTCGATTGTTTTGGCAAGTCGGGAGTCTGTTTGTTAATACGTATATAAAAGCTTGTTTGTCTCCGAAGTGAGGGCGATTGAGAATTGATAAGAGTAGGGCTCTCTCGATAATGAGCTGGTAGAAAGGGGATTTCAGTAAATATTAGTTCTCTCCATCCGACAGCCAGCTATTACTGCTATCGTGGTCAGTCCAAGCTATATGAACCAGAGAAATGGCTACTTTCATCGACACCTGCCCTGGCTATCAATCGAATAGGCCGACAGTCGGCTATCAATTGACCCTCAAAGTGGCTCTATTTCATTATATTCCATCCATATCAAAATTCCATTCATTTAATATCCCTTTGGTGTCCATTGACATAAGAGATGTCGTTTTCTTACCATTGGTATTGATATCAATTCAGGACTCAATATTGACTTTATTTCAAAGACAAAAATCGAAAATTCTCCAATCCAAATATTTTCTATCTGTAAATTTATCTAGATTGAGAATATCATCATCTTCTAAATTAATAGGGATAATACCTCCTGGCATATTAATTAATTCACCTTTTTTATAACCCTTTGAGCGAAATGCGGCAAAAGGAAAGAAAATCCATGGACCGACCCCATCGTCTCCACCCCGTAGGAACTTGTTCGTTGTACAATGAAAAAAAAGTCTTTTTTCTCTTAAGTAAAAAAAAATTGGAATTGTAAACAGATATTTTTGGTCTTTATGAGAACCTTTTGAATCAAGTATTGTAGTGATTCAAATGGTTCTCGACAGCCTACATGAAGTAGGAAGTTTTCTTATCTTGTATTCTTACTTATTTTATGGACCCGAATCCATTAGTATGGAACATCTTCTTTTCCAAGTGAAATCCCCTAGTATATGAAAGGGTGAAAAAGTGCTTTCGTTGTTGTGGAATAAGAAGCCTTCGTATCTTAATGCATGTATTTAATTTATTCGGAGCTATTAGAGCGGGATCCACTTTTTGGGGAATATGAGTCGAAGCAATAACAAGAATATTTTGAGTGGAACATCTTTCACAATCCCTGGAGAGATAGTTCACTAATAGACCGAGGGAGTTCACGTTCTCATCATCTTTCGTAAAATCAAGTCCACCACGAAGACATTCATAAACTGCTCTACCGTAGTTCTTAGCGGATAACCCCAATTTCGGTTTAATAGTAATCAAAACAGCAAACTAGCAATAAAATTTCAATTGATTTTGAAATTATGAATAAAAAAAAAAATTAACCGAACGTTTTTCTCTTAATAAAAAGGGAAAGAAAAACAAATAAAAATCAAATAAAAAGGAAAAAGGCTTTGCAAAACGATCTAGAAAACAATCGATACAGTTTGATTCCTCGCCTCAATTAGTAGTACCTTTAGAGTCCACTTCTTCCCCATACTACGAGTGAAATTTCTCCGCCGATTCCTTCTAGTCGAGCCTCTCGGTCTGTCATTATACCTCGAGAAGTAGCTTTCAATTCGCCTCGACCATCAAATGAAATGTGAATAACCCGTCCTCCTCTCTTGAAACAAGGGGTCTTCTGGTTTTGTCGGTGCTTGAAACAATTTTGTCTTCTCCCTTCGCCTATCCTATAGGCGAAGGCTTGGCTTCGCTATCGCTCATGACTTGGTATAGAGTCTCGTGTCGTCGGCCTTCCCACCGTAAAGGCCTATTATATAGTAGTCGGCCTTTCGAATGCCTCCTTCCTTACTTTTTTGAGACGCCCTTTACGACTATAAAGGACGGGGCTCTTCACCTTGGAAACTTAGCTACTTAAGTACGACTCAAGACTAAAGTCAAGGCGAAGGGGGCTCCCGTGGCCGGGACATCTCGGCAGAATGCTTGGCCTCCTGCGCTGGAAGCGACACCCGAAGGGTGAGCTTATACCTCTTCCGGTTGATCTACACCATACTCTATTTCCGATAGGAGCAGTTGAGAATTGAATCCAATTTTTTCCATTATTTTTGTATCCGTAATAGTGCGAAACGAAGGCCCGGCTCCAAGTTGTTCAAGAATAGTGGAATAGTTTCCATACATCCCTTATCAGTGTATGGACAGCTATCTCTTGAGCACAGGTTTAGGTTCGGCCTCAATGGGAAAATAAAATGGAGCACCTAACAACGTATCTTCATAGACCAAGAACTACGAGATCGCCCTTTCATTCCGGGGTGACGGAGGGATCGTACCATTCGAGCCTTTTTTTCATGCTTTTCCCGAGGTCCGGAGAAAGCTGCAATCAATAGGATTTTCCTAATCCTCCCTTCCCGAAAGGAAGAACGTGAAATTCTTTTTCCTTTCCACAGGGACCAGGAGATTGGATCTAGCCGTAAGAGGAGCCCCTCATGAAATTTGTTCTTGAGTCAATCTTTTTAGTCTTTATTGGCTCGAGGCTCTTGAAACCAAACAATTCGCCACCAACTGTAGCGGCACCATCCGCTAAGGATGGTCTATTTTTTATTGGTATCCTTAGCGGATTGTTTCGTTAAACTGGAAAGGTACAACCTGTCAACTAGTTGATGAGAGTTACCAATTCCGCACTGCTGCTGATGTTTATACCTTCGTGACAGGTATGGACTTAACCCGTGCGTGAAAGCCAGGGCATATTCGTTGGTAAGATGATGTCTCGACCTAATCAATCTGCTGCTACTGATGTTTCGACCACTAGGATTAGTCGACGAAAGAGCCGTATGGACTTAACCCGTCAATTTGGAATTCAGACCGATCAACTATTTTTGGTTGATCTCATAGTTCCTACGGGGTGGATGAACGGGGCTAAGCGATCTGCCGAAGCTGTGAGATGTAAAAATACATCAGTAGGGGAGCGTTCCGCCTTAGAGGGAAGCACCCGCGAGAGCAGGGGTGGACGAAGCGGAAGCGAGAATGAGACCAGATACTCCTTCCTGGAAAGAACATGTGCTGGTTTGGTATGGGTCACAACCAAGATGCGCCATTACATGCAGTACTAGAAAACTCTCCTGATTTCCAGAATGAATCCCAAAAAGTACATCTTCGAAAAGCCCGGTGCATTCCTTTCATTCCCACCTTCATAGGAAAGATCGTAATAGAAGAACTTTCAAGTCCGCCGGGATAGTCCTACTTTGGTTATGTTGTACTCCGGTCTTTTTCGGGGCAATCAATCCTTCCCTTCTTTCCCCAAAGTTCGTGTCGCGGAGTTCTTTCGAATCAGCAGGGCGGTAAGTAGGTTAATTACTAGTACCTGCTCTTTGTCCCGATCGAGTGGAGTAAGGAGAAAGTGGGGCCTGTACCAATGTTTTAACATCGGGGAGTGAAATAGAACATGAAACCGTAAGCTCCCAAGCAGTGGGAGGAGACTACTAGGACTCTGACCGCGTGCCTGTTGAAGAATGAGCCGGCGACTCATAGGCAGTGGCGCCCGAGGAGGGGCTCGCGTCGATTAGCTAGTTGGTGAGGCAATAGCTTACCAAGGCCATGATCGCAGTTGGTCCGAGAGGATGATCAGCCACACTGGGACCGAGACACGGCCTGCTCCTACGGGAGGCAGCAGTGGGGAATTTTCCGCAATGGGCGAAAGCCTGACGGAGCAATGCTGCGTGGAGGTAGAAGGCCCACGGGTCGTGAACTTCTTTTCCCGGAGGTGGAATCCCGTGTGAATCAGCAAGGACCACCTTGCAAGGCTAAATACTCCTGGGTGACCCATAGCGAAGTAGTACCGTGAGGGAAGGGTGAAAAGAACCCCCATCGGGAGTGAAATAGAACATGAAACCGTAAGCTCCCAAGCAAAGTGGGAGGAGACTACTAGGACTCGACCGCGTGCTCATTGAAGAATGAGCCGGCGACTCATAGGTAGTGGCTTGGTTAAGGGAACCCACCGGAGCCGTAGCGAAAGCGAGTTTCTTCGGATGATGGGTCAATCATTTTTCCTATGAATGAAAATGAATCGAATC
The DNA here is from genome assembly GCF_016545825.1 of Eucalyptus grandis. NCBI lineage: Eukaryota > Viridiplantae > Streptophyta > Magnoliopsida > Myrtales > Myrtaceae > Eucalyptus > Eucalyptus grandis. Next base: position 2,299,428 of record NC_052615.1, read on the forward strand.
CTATCAAATATTTCTATTTCTCCTTTGAATTATTCATGGTGCTACCGTAAAAATACTTTATTTGAAGATGGTGATGGTGCAAATACATTCCGTGCTTTTAACCCAACTCAAGCTGAAGAAACTTATTCAATGGTCACCGCTAATCGCTTTTGCCTAATCTATGCAGAGTAGGCACTCTATTCAGCAATACGGGATGCCCCTGCATAACTTCTTGCAGTATTTCCCATACAATGGGCTCCTTTTCCCGAATTTTACTCTTAGCAACTCCTATGTTCGAAGCAAGATATGAAAAGCTATGAATTTTCCCACCATTCCCACTAAACTAAGCTTTTAAGTCCCCAAGCATTGTAGAGTTCCAGAGGAACCCCACTCATTTCGTACCAAACCACCCATGTCGATAGGAGCAACTCGTCCAAGTCAAGCCCCAGACAAAACTTTTTAGCTTTTCACAGAAGGAATTAGGTATACTAATAGGTAGTCCCCTAGCTTTTTGGTACTATATCTTTTCTATACCTAAGAGGGACTTCTCGAATGAGAATGAATTCATACCCGAACTAGGAGATCCAGCTTGACGCAGATTAGCCTTGTGGCATAGATAGCGATTCCTACAGAATAAGACATGTATTTGGATATTTCCCTTCAACTATACAATCGAGTATTCTTTATTTGACACGAATAGTTGAAGGGAATTCTCCGAAGAGAAAATGGATTATGGGAGTAAAAGTACACATAGAATACCAAAGGGAGTTATTCATGTTCAAGCAAGTTTCAACAATACCATTGTAACTGTTACAGCAACTCTCTTTAGCTCCTTCTTTTCTAGTCGTACATACGACTTTCATCGAATACGGCTTTCCACAGAATTCGATATGTATCCATGAGATCCAGTTGACCGAGCCTAATTCTAATTGTTTTGTTCCGAAGCAAAGATATCCACGGAACGGTTCGTACTATTCAGATATTCACGACCAAGAAGTACTGTATTCTCTTTCGAATAGGCCCTGAAAGGAGAAGGAAGGCTGGAATGCCAACAGGCGTCTAGTATTGAATTCGAAAAGGAACGTCGGCTCGAACAATTCCGTCTCCGTCTACAAAAACAACCGGAAATGTTTCAAAAAAAGTAGGCACTGCACGGGTCGATACGCACAGCGCCTAGTATCCATCGTTTACGGCTAGGACTACTGGGGTATCTAATCCCATCCGCTCCCCTAGCTTTCGCCTCTCATCAGATTCCATTGTGGAAGACATAAGACAAAAGAGGTGGGAGGGACTTACTCTACACTAGACTATAAACTTTCAACTCCTTTCGATCAAATCTTACCTTTCAGTCGAGTCACTTTACATTGACTACTGTGACGTGACTTCCTGGGAAGAGTTCGACCAAATAATTCGATAGGGGTAGTTGCTGAACCATACCACATAGTTCCAGCAACAACAAAAGCTGCAAAAAAGACAGCAGCAATACTACTGGAAATCGTTCACAGGAGATAGCTGCCCTTACTTCCTAGAAGGCAGGAGATGATAAACTGCTTTGTCTTTGTACGAAGCAGGAGATGAATGAGAGTGCAGGTTTAGCGCCATTGCCGTAGTGCTTTCTTATTGTGGTAAGGAGAATGCTTTCCATTAGTTTTCCAACTTTGATCTTTTTAATGAAGGTATCTTCCGAGGAAAAGCGCTTTCGCTCTGCTCTCTGGGCTTAAGGACAGGGACCGACTAAAAGAAAAGCTTGGATAAGTAAAGGTGAGAGTCTTCTTATACCCATATCTTACCATTTCTTCGGGATTGTCTGCTCATAGCACGATGGAATTGTCCGATTGTAGCCCGACGCGCTGCTTCAATGGCTCGATATGAAAGACGACCAGCTCTACAACTTTTAGTGCCATTAGAACAAGAAAAGTTGAATCTGATTAATTCAACTTATAAGACCTTGGAACAATTAGAAAATTACAAAAACGAAACTATTCATTTCTAGACGTAGTGATTGTAAATAAAATGAATCCCGTCTATGAGGGATTTTCCTAAATGTTTATACCGATCGATCATAGTCGAGCCTCTCATCAAATGGTAAATCATATTTTACTCATGAATTCCATTGTTTTCAGACTCCAGTGATAATACGTACTTTTTTAATTCAACCATAGGGGGCACCAAGTCAAGGCCCAGTCCCCAAGGCCTTGACTTATCAACAATACGGTGAAGTGTCTCCTCTCGTTCAAAATCAAACCGAAACCCGCGAACGGACAAAGCCCCAAGGAAATAAGTTGTTTCGAGCCAAGGTGGAACAAGGGATAGTCCGTCCCTCTCCCCCTTCCCATATGGTGTTGGCGACAGATGTTATGGTTAAGTATGTAAGTCATTGGCTATAGACGCTTTTGGGGTACCACTTCTCGATGCACTGATAAGTCACTTGGACGGCAAGGAATCCCGTACTGCGGAGGGCTCTGCAATTTGACGAGAAATTACCTAGAAGTATCACCTAATGTAGTAGGAATGATATCAACTAACCCACCCTTTTTTCTTTTGACAAATAGCAAATTCCGGATCCAATTCGGGCAGGGGTTAAATTTAAGAAAACGGGATTCAAGATGCTTTTGCTCGGTGAAAATATTTCTTTCCTTACCTTAAATTCTGGGCTAGACATTGCTCTACATGATACTTATTATGTGGTTGCACATTTCCATTATGTACTTTCCATGGGAGCCGTTTTTGCTTTATTTGCAGGATTTCACTATTGGGTGAACAAGAAAATGGAATCGGAAATATCGACAGATTCTTGCGGAGTCCAAATAAATAAAAAAAGATTCTTCAACAAAAGGGTACCTGTACCCGAAACCGACACAGGTGGGTAGGTAGAGAATACCTAGGGGCGCGAGACAACTCTCTCTAAGGAACTCGGCAAAATAGCCCCGTAACTTCGGGAGATGGTATCATTTGCAGCTCAATCCTCGTTTTTACTGCTTAGACCACCATTCTTGTTAATTACTTAGATGCTTTCCATACAATATAGATCCTCATGTAACGACCAGGCGATATCTCTTTCTAACATAAAACAGAAACACCACAAACATGATTAAAGGACGCGGAAACGTAACCAGAAACTCACAGAAGCAACCGCTGTCATATGGAAAAAGTTACTCTCTAAAAGTCTAAAGGTCAAGTCTACTTCCACACAGGGAGACTGCATTTAATACAATCCAAAGCACTTGCAGGAAAAGGGAAGTGCCGAGCCTATCTATTTCCACAAATCCATCATTCAGACAGACATTAATACCATAAATCCCAACCAAGGAGAGCTAAAGTAATTGAAGAAAACATGTTCGAAAAACGTGAAATACCTCTGTCATTCGAGAAGTCACTGATGGTAGCTTTTGTCAAGGAATCTGTTGGCTTGTCCGAAAATTCCTCAGAAAATTTGCTCTACTGCATTTCAAATCAAACTAGCCTATAAGTAAGCTTTTCTCTAGGCCTCAACAGCTAAAGACAATTCCAATTAAATCAACAACTTATGCTCACATCAGATCTAAAACACCTGCGAAATTATCCTAACAAATCACATGAAGAAATAGAAACCAACTCGGTAATATGTATTCTTAGGTAGAGGGGAGATTCAAACAACACTACTATGAGAAGACTCAAGAAAGCACATGGAAGACAATCTAAACAACAAAGCATCTCATCCAATAATAATGGTTTCCATTTTTTCAAATGAATGATTTGAAGACCTATTGATTCTAACAACTGATTGCAGAGTTGATCATTCGGACCTTTCAATTCATAGACGTACACCTTTCCTTCTTATCGAATCGAGGTACTATCCGTTTTATCGACAGTGTATACAAAATCAGCAAACCAGTAAACCTGCTCTTTCTGAGAAGTTTGGCAGATGCTTCCATTAAGAGTTGGAAAAGCATGCACGTACTGGCATTTAACAGTTTCAACTTTTGCATCAGATGCATATGCAATGAGGATTTGATCTGGATAGCATGCTTTTCTTTGCTTAATCCATGTCACCTTTTGTGTTTATTCCGTCTCATGTCTATCGTCAGACATTTGTATGTTCTTGAAGAATCAGCAACTTCAAAGAATAAAGAGTTATGAAAATTACTTGAGAACTTTGAGGACCTAACCATGGATACACCAAGTAGAGCAAGACAATGGTAAACTTAATCCATACTGAATCAGGGATTGATGGTCACAGAAACAGAGCATTTGCAATAGAGTATCTTCAAACAAGCTCAAACTTTTAGATTTATCCATGGATTATACGTAGATTAAAGTACCATATACATCCTATAAACTGATACACAGGTACCTTATTAAGCAAATGACCAGTTCAGCCAGAACTTATGCATAACACATTCAAGACTGTTCTAATAAGATTCCCACGCTTCCAGGTAGCTGACGAGGAAGCGAATATGCTGGCGATGAGAGCATTACTGACCTTGAGAGCACTATTCAATGATTCATCATTCCTAGCACAAGGTCGAATCAGGTCTTCCACATCCTCAGAATCTTCATCTTTGACCCTATGAATAAAATCTTTGGATTTCTGCAAGAAATTTTCAAGGAAGCAACGAGTATAGTTAGAATGGATGAAAGATAGTTAAATGAAATGTAGAGAGATGCAAAATAGAAGCGAAACCAGATACAGAAGGGTGGTTATTGATAACATGGGGTACTAATGATTTAATGAGCTCTTCGTCCTCTTCCTCCAATTTCTTTGTCAGTCAGGGATAGGAATTGGACCACAGTATGGAGAAAATGCTCCTAGTCAGAGTTCATGGAATAAAAGGTCAGACCATCGAATCATAAACACAACCATGAACGCAACCGAACTTAACAGCATAAGTAGAAGCAAGAAGACCAAAGAGGTCAGGAATGGTGAAGTGGATTCTAAGTAGGACAGTGCCTCTATATTCGGCAAGAAGAATGCTGATTTGTATGGGAAACAACTCAAACCTTTGCAGCAGATGACTCTAGCATTGCATCTAAACTCACAATTATCACACACAGTTATCACAAGGATAGGAAATTTTTGGTATAAATAAATCAGTATAATATCCGTCTGGGGAATGCACAGATCCATACTCAAACGACTAAGAAAAATAATACAAAAAGTTCAAATAACTTACCTTCATGGAATCCATATCGTCGAGAGCAGGGAGAATATCAATCTCTCTCTTGGAATCGGAAGACGTGGACTTCATGACATCCGCCAATCTCTTCGGCATCCCTCTTCCTTTTCCCATTCTCCACCACCTGCCCAAACCCAAACCCAAATAGAAAAGCACAAGTCACGTTCGATTCTTCCCAAAGTCCAACCAACTCTAAAGAAACCCAACAAAACCCAACAATTTGAAAGGCAGAATCTTCTACCCTCGTCGCCTCTGACTCCACCATGCAATCGGGATCCCGTGGATAGGCTTTGATCGTGATCTCAGCATAGCACTTGCTTCATTCGAGGTAAAACCTGAATCTCTGGATCCCCAAATACGTCTGCAAAAATCGACACTGGACATAATCGTTAGATGTATCGTTCTCCGGAGATAAACAAGACTCGTCTCTGTCTCATCTATAATTTTCATCTGTTCATCCTCTTCCTCGTCATTATTCATATGGCCTTGCTGCGATGATGCTTGTTCTGGTCTCCAACTATCAGCCTTTCTGCCATCCATTCCCAGTTTCTCGCCGTCTCTTCCCTTTCCCTCTTGCTCGTTCTGCTTCAGGTCACTATCATACCTCCGTCTTCTTTCCCGTCCATCTCTCCTCCCATCGTCTTCCCTTACTCGATGAGATCCAAACCCCATGTGTTGCTGCTGGAAAGATCACCACAGCCTGAGAAGATGGAAAAGAGAATGATACTCACTAGGGTGATCTCTTCTCACGGTGACAAATCCAAAATAAAAGAATGAATTTCTGATTACAAGAAACAAGAGTGACTCAGCAGCAACCATCAATCATAACAGATTACTACTAAAAACAAGACAGCCCAATTCAAAGAGCAAACTCACGAGTGCCAAGATTATCTAGTAGGAGTGAGATCATGGATGGAACAAACTTCCAAATTACCACCAACTAAGCACGCGAGTTAGAACAACTTTGGCCACTACCATCAGGACGATTGAACGGGAAATCTGACCCAAAACGTATGCATATTTTTAAAGAGTCAATACTTGCAGAGAATTTAAGGAAAAAAAAAGAAGAAAAAAGAGGCAACATCAAAGATAGACTCACTTTACACCATCGATTCCGTCCGAGCAAGCATGTCATGCAATTGCGAATGAGGGGTTGGGGGGCAAAAATAAGTTGGGTTTTCATCACATTACCGCAGTTGTATCCAACCCACAAAAGTAAAACAGAAATTTTCAATGGCGGAGAGAATTTCCCATACCTGCGACCCTCTGACGCGATGGATAGAAAGCAAGTGAGGCGAGATACGAAGAAAGCGAGAGACTTTCCACGCCCGTTTCCTTGCTCCGGTCAACAAAGACCACCAATTTGACTTTCCTTTTTTGTCTTCTTTCTTCACCGAGTCGAACTTGTAAACGGAAACAATGTACGTGCTCGATGGCGACACCAATAAAGGAGAGGTTTCCCAATTATGTAAGATCCAATCTTAAACTTTTGATCTATTGAATTAATACGCAAATAAACTTGGATCAAGTTCGTTGGATGAATTTAAATTCAACATATATTTTAATCATTAGACACAACACGACATATCTAATCTTCTATGTTGAGACAACTTGACATAAATAAATACGTCTTCCCTTGTACGTTAATTATTTGGCATGCACAATCAAAATTTTGATACTTTAAGCCGATATTATTTGACATGAATCGCATTTACGATATTGACAGCCAACCTGAGTGGCTAGCCCTAAACAACTGTACAACATCAACAGTTTCTAGCGAGGACGATTACAAATGCCAAAGGGAAGTTATAATCAATTGGGCAATCACTAATAATAGGAAAAATCAAAAGGAAAAAATTGCGTTGCACAAGCCTTAAACCTCAAAAGGTTCAACAAAAAATTGCAGTTGAGTCCTAAATATTTCAATTGCTTCCATTACATAACCACGTATTTAAGTGATGTTAAATTCCAATTATCACCCTTCGCATGAAATTCGACCCCTTACACTTGTATGCCCAAGTTATTTGTGTAATGGGTGTGACTCCAATTTAATGTGAACTAATTTCGTGAACCCAATACGAGCAATGAGTTGAGAGGGAAGTATGGAGTTTTGAGCTCTCGACACATGCTCTAATACTATGCTAAAATATACAATTTAAAAGTTGAACATCTCATTTTTTAAATTCCGTTCATCCGAGCATATTTCTTTATATTTTTTTCCTTAATAAAAATCACTTACATGAAATTACTCTTTGAACTGAACATCTACGTGAATAAACACAGAACATGCCCATCAAATTACAAACCGACTTTAATTGCCTCTAACAAGTCTCGGGAAAAATATACGACTTGAAATCTGTCGAAGACCAAAAGAGCATCAGATACCTATTAACTAGTGCTGCATGCGCGATTGACAAGGCTACACAAAAAAGGAGAAGAAATTATTTCTGCTCGGCTCCGCGCGCACTGCCCTTCACATGCACAGCCTGTAGCGCAGCCAATCAGAAGAAAGGAAAATTAACTAAAAAAATCCTAAACTTATTTTACTTTTGTCAATTGAGTAATAAACCTTTTAATTTTACTAACTGAATTTTCAATATTTTCACATGTTGTCAATTGAGTCAATCCAGCCAAATTTAACTAGAAATTACTAAATGTGAACTGCCGAAACTGACGTGGTACCTCTTAAAATGATATTTTAATGATATTTTAGTAATTTTTGAATTTTTGAATTTTTGAATTTTTGAATTTTTTGTTTTTTTTCTTTTTAATTTTCTTTTTATTTTAGGGCTTTGGAGAAAGGATCGGCAAGGGTGGCCGGGGAAGCATTGAAATTACTATAGTCCCTATCGCTAAAGCTCTAAGGCGAAGCATCGTCGGCAACCCGATCATTAGGGAACACTTAGTTTTTATCTCTACCTAAGTTAATGGTTTTTATTCATTCCAATGCTGTAGTTGCAGAAGCAGCAGCACTTGCATCGCGTGGCAAGTGGGGTCTGGCAGCATCAGGGGCGGCAGAGTCACCGTCATGGCCCGGCGGTCGATGTTGGCTTGGCATTTGTGCACAATGACTGAGGGGTTCGGTCGTGCGCAATGAGGAGATCATAGTGGAACCAAGCGCATAAAGGGAATTTAGAGGATCCCAATCCACTTGACGATGGTGGGGAGTGGCGACGAGCCTTGCCGCCTGCAATCTTCATCTGTTTTTTTTTAAATAATAATTTTGTTTTAAATTTAATTTAATTAATATTTATATTATAATTCAAATAAGAGGCAAAACGACATCCTTATGCCTCTTATTTGTATTTTAATATAAATATTAATTAAACTAAATTCAAAACTAAAAGTAAAAAAAAAAAAAAAAAAAAAACACATAATAGCGAGGGCTATGCAAGTCCTTGCCGTCACCTCACCACTGTCGATGGGTAGAGGTTATGACAATGGGGGTAGGTTGGTGGCAAGGGCCTGCAAGCCCTTGCCTAGTTGGGCCAAGGGCCACCGCTCGCTAAGGGGTCGCCCGACGGGTGACTCGCCCTTGGCCCTAAGGTGAAGGTTGGCGAACCTCTCCAAATCTAGTGGAGGACCCTCGTCCCAGATTTGGACAAGGGCTTGCAAGCCCTCGCCTTTGGTTAGTCGAGGTTGTCGAACCCTAGCAAGGAGTTGGCAACTCCAGCCAACCCTTCCCACACCATCACCAGCCCTTCCTAGCGATGATGGGGGAGGCGGCAGGAAGGGCTGAGCCCTCGCCTTCTTCCTCATCTTCCTTTTTTTTAGTAATAAAAGTATTTTAATTTAATCAATATATATTAAAATTCAAAAAACAAAATAACATTATTTTGGTTCTTCATTACTGACTCGGTTTTCGAATGTGCCATGTAGGCGAGTTACATTATTAAAAAAAATGACACATGGGATTTCGATCACCTTTATCAAATTTAATACTTAAGTATCTCATTTTTCAAACAAAAAAGTGAGAAATAAGTGTCGCATTCATAACTTTTGACACAAAAGTGTCATCCATGCCAAGTTTTGGTATTCTAGATATTTTTGCCATGAAATTTTTAATTATGGTAAGCAAACTCAATGTATATATAGAAAAATTGAAAAAAAAAAAAAGTACATAAATTTGGGACCACCAATTTGAATTGCGATTGAAGATGGGGGGAAGTTTTGTCTTTTTCATAAAAATTGAGTGAATTTAGTCATATAAGAGGTGGATATAGCGCTGCCTTCAAAATAAAGCAAATGTATTAAAAACTAAGCCAACGAAAATTAAAAAAACCAGGTTTTTAAACGATGTGGCATTGTTATTAGGTTCTCTGTTGATACTGAAAAGACACTAATATGGTCCCATCCTTGGATAAATAAGACGTGTCATTAAAATTAGTCTCATATTCGAATCTTTTTCATGAATCAATGCTCATATGGTTAATGTGCTCCGTGGGATACTAAGAATTCCTTGCATGAGCATGGGAATTAGGATAAGGTCATGCGACTCTTCATATGATAAGACAACGATGTTCTAGATGATGTTGTCTTGGCTTTGTCTTTTGTCGTAGAAGCTTTTCTTCCCACTATCCACAAGCAACGCCAATCCACGCATGCCACGGCCCCCACGCTTTTCTTCAACACTGACCCAAGACCCGCCTCCCCGAATTTGCTTTCCGACTCCGAGTGGTCCGTCTCGCATATCCACCGCAAGGTGGAATTCCCTGGTCGCCATTGCCGGCGACCGCCTAATGACCGGAACCCAGTTCGCGGAAGTCGTTTCTGGGCTCACTTGTGCTCTGCTTCGAAATCTCTCCGTATAACAGGTCCAAATTTTCCATTTTCGGCTTGTGCAGAAATTGTTGTTCTTTGGCCCCCGCATTCATCCGTAGGAGGTGCAAATAGTCCAGCAGATCATATTGTCCTGCGAGTTATGGATTTTGACAGAATCATGGTCCAATAGAATGTCTCTGTCCCGTCATGACAAACTCTAGTCTTCGATGAATCGATGTAGTTGGGTAACGCTTGAAATGAGATAAAAATGCAGTGAATGATTTTTTGAGATGACTAGAATCAATGTTGCAGAACCGATCATCAGTTTCACTTCTTGCTTTGATGAATAGATCATCATCCATCATTTCTTCTCTTACTAGTGTGGGCTATGATTTCTTCTTTCGTTTTTTCTTCCTCAAATTTTATGCTTTTCTCAAGTCAGTGATTACTACTTGGAGTGGTTACTACTACCTGTTGCATTCATTCCGAATTCCAACCCCTTTGCAGATTTTCTCACGCTGAAGAAATCCTTCTAGCACTGGCCTAAGGCCCTCGGCAGTGAAAATAGACAGGATTCGTCCGTCCCTACCAAGGCTAGAACCCCTCTCTGTAAAAGCTACTGACTATAGAAAATTTGTTCCTAAAACAGCAGTTATTAATTTACCTTGTCTTTCCATCATATCAAAAATAATATTTTGACAGTCTCATATAGTTCTAGGAAATGCTCCACTAGCATACTCAATGTCTTGTTCATATGAAATGTTGATTTATTGGGCAGGCCACGTACTCCCCATTTTTAGTACGGTACAACTTTCATCACCGGTCCGTGTGGTAATCTTTCAGGTCATTGGACGAATGAAATGAAAACTGGGTTATCTGGGACAATTTTAATGAAGCACTGTTGACCTAAGTTATGGAATTCGGGGACGCTGGTCAGGTGGCCCAGTGAGCCATCTTTAGGAAGCATCTGAGGAAATAATTCCCTCGCCATCCTTAATCGAATGCTTCCTGCTTGTGCAAGGGCATCGAACCAACAAAGTCTACTCACCAAATGCCATGTGTCATCAAGTTCGTAATGGGGCTGGGGTCAATGTTCAGCGTGATCCGCGGAATCCCCTTAAAACAGGATTCAACCACATACTGCTACCGGAAAATTGGATATTGATCGGCTAATAGTCAGCAGCGAGAAGCATAACGGTTCTGTTCCTCATTTCATAGTTCATGGGACTGTCATGCATCTTTAATCAATCAACATATATATTTTAAAGCTCTCCAACAATTCACATTAAGTTAAAGACACATCTTTAGTCACCCCATTATACGTCTCCCTCCACATTCCTATCCAGTCGTGTTACTTTCCACTCCGTCGTACGTTCCTCAAGGGACGCACCCTTGAAGTGCTCTTAGTGCTTAAAAGTATATATCTAATTTGCGAGGATGACTGGCCCTGAATCGCAACAACACCACCATCAGCAGATTACATAGCCAACACAAAGATGCAGTCTCCAGCCATACGCTCATCCTTTAATGGAAGCAGCGTCTTTAATCACCCCGCCCAGTCAACTCCCACAACGCACGATTCATTAAAAGCTAATCTGATAATCAATCCCTGGTTCAGTCAGAAATTACAGCGGAGACAGAGTCAAAAAGCTTTCTCCTGATACAGCAAGAAAGCAGATGGTATCATTTGCAACTCAATCCCCGTCATCACTGCTTAGACCACCATTCTTGTTAATCGCTTAGATGCTTTCCGCACAATATAGATCCTCATGTAACGACCAAGCAATATCTCTTTCTAACGTAAAACAGAAACACCACATACATGATGAAAGGACACAAAAATGTAACCGGAAAACTCGCAGAAGCAACCACTGTCACATGGAAAAAGTTACTCTCTAAAAGTCAAGTCTACTTCCACAGAGGGAGACTGCATTTAATAAAATCCAAAGCACTTGCAGGAAAAGGGAAGTGCTGAGCCTATCTATTTCCACATATCCATCATTCAGGAAGACATTAATGCCCTAAATCCCATCCAAGGAGAGCCAACATAATTGAAGAAAACATGTCCGAAAAACATGAAATACCTCAGGTACTAGCTTTTGTCAAGAAATCTGTTGGCTTGTCCGACAATTCCTCAGAAATTTTCTCTACTGCATTTCAAATCAAACCACCATACAAGTAAGCTCTCTAGGCCTCAACAGCAAAAGACACTTACAATTAAATCAACAACTTATGCTCGCATCGGATCTAAAACGCCTGCAAAATTATCCTAACAAATCACATGAAGAAATAGAAACCAACGTAGTAATATGTATCCTTAGGTAGAGGGGAGATTCAAACAACACTACTAATTATTTTGAGAAGGCCCAAGAAAGCACATGGAAGACAATCTAAACAACAGAGCACGCCCACCTTTCCTTCTTATCCAATCAAGGTACTATCAGTTTTATTGGTAGTGTATACAAAATCAGCAAACCAGTAAACCGTGCTCTTTCTGAAAATTTTGGCAGATGCTTCCATTAAGAGTTGGAAATACATGCATGTACTGGCACTTAACAGGTTCAACTTTTGCATCAGATGCATATGCATTGAGGATTTGATCTAGTACTCATGAGTTAATGTGCACTTTATCCTCTTCCACCAATTTCTTTGTCGGTCAGGGATGGGAATTGGACAACAGTACGGAGAAGATTCTCCTAGTCAGAGCTCATGGAATAAAAGGTCTGACCATCAAGTCATAAACACAACCATGATCGCAACCGAACTTAACACCGTAAGTAGAGGCAAGAAGACCAAAGTGGTCAAGAATGGTGATGTGGATTCTAAGTAGGAAAGTGTCCCTATATACGGCAAGAAGAATGCTGGTTTAAATGGCAAACAAATCAAACCTTTGCAGCAGATGCCTCTAGCATTGCATCTAGACTCACAATTATCACACACACGGTTATCACAAGGATATGGAATTTTCTAAGCAACAGAAGAAAGGAAATCAATTCATGTCCTTGGAAACAATGTTATATTGAGAACTTGGCATAAATCAATCAGCATAATATCCCGTCCAGGGACTGCAACAAATCCATACTTGAACAGCAACAAAAGTAATGCAAAAGGTTCAAATGACTTACCTTCATGGAATTCATATCATCAAGAGCTGGGAGAATATCAATCTCTCTATTTACATCGCCCATCTCTTCAGCCTCCCTCTTCCTTTGCCCATTCTCCACCACCTGCCCAAATAGAAAAAGCACGAGTCAACGTTCAATTCTCCCAAAGTCCAACCAACTCTAGAAAAACCCAACAAAACCCGACAATTCAAACGGCACGATCTCCTACCCTCGTCGCTCCTGAATCCACCTCGCAATCGGGATGCTGCGGCTGGGTCTTGATGGCGAGCACGGCAGAGCAGTTGGTGCATGTGAAGTAAAACCTGAATCTCTGGTTCCCCAAGTACGTCTGCCAAAGTACAAGAGAAGGCCAAGAAAGGAAAAGCACAAAGCGGGTCAACTCCATAGACAGATACAGAACCCAAAGCATCATCATCACAACTCGAACTTGGAAGAAGATGGGAAAGCACGGAACCGAAGGTGTGCAGCACTGACCTCGCCGACGACTTCCTCCTTCCTGTGTAATATATGGGCTTTAAAGTAAGGAAATAAAATAAAAGAAGAGAAAAAAAGAAAAGGTTGAAAAGTCAAAAAAAGAGGATGAAGGAAAGTGGAAGAACCTTCGGCTAAGCTTTAAAAAGAGAGAAAGAGGGAGAGAAAGAGAAGCACGGGCAGAAACAGGGAAACGCAAAACAGGGGACAAGAGAGAAAGAAGAGAAAGGAAAAAGGGAAAAAGGGAAAAATTTTGGCGCACTCGTGACCCGGACGTCTCATCAAGCCGACTCAAGCGTGTTTTGCAAGGCCGGTAAGAAATTGAAGCCTTTAATCACTTGCTTGAATCAATTGCCGCAATTAGGGCTCGAAATTCGGATTTCTTGGGTATTTGTGTGGCGAAGCCCAATTTTTGAGCCGTTAAGCTGTAATTTTTTTTAGAAATGGTACTTTGGGATGTTGTGAAGCTATAGCATCTTTCGGATCGTGATTTGAGCTTGCGGTTTGTTCGGAACGGAATTTTGAAGTTGGAGGCGCAATCTGGTACTGTAGCGAACAGTGGCTTCGAGTCTCTTTTTTTTTGTTATTTCCGGTGCTGTTTTAGGGCGGATGAGTTGGGGTTGTTGTTGTAAGTTAAGAGAGCTTTCTAAAGACTATAAGACGGCTTGAAACGGAATTTTGTGGAGGAAGTTATGGCGTGACGAAGTTGGCGCATGGGCCGTGCCTAGCTGAAAATGATGGGTTTATGGTAAATTGTGAGCTTTTGGGGTGCGTAGGTGTCGTTTATCGACTAATAGGCCTAGTATAGGCGAGTCGTTATAAGAATATCATTTTTTACTCGGCTTTTTGATATTTTCCCGTTAATTGTTAGGAATCCGAATGCGTTGGTTCGTGTGAGCGTCGTAGTTGATTTTTGGCTTTTTCCAGGTGAGTGACACTATTTCTTCTTTGTATTTTAAACTCATGTTTTGAGAAACATGGTGGATTAAACACTCTATGAGTTGATAAAAAGCATGTCTTGTTGCATAAAACAAGATCGAGCTATTACTGACATTTTTATTGTTCGAAAGGAATTATATTTTGACGTTGTTTTGGATGGTTGTGTGAAAAAGGGATTTGTGAAAATCTTTGTGAAAGAATCTTGAAATGTTGTAGAAAATGCTTTGATATTTATATATATCAAAATTTGGAGTTGTGGTATGATTCTCTTTCTGATATTGAATTACTGGATATTGTACTTGGTGATTGGTGCTCAATGTCGCTGTGGACCCTGAGGGGTGTGGGTATGCGCATACCATTTTAGGATATCCTTGTGGGCCGAGCCACCGGCTAATAATATGTGGAGACCTTGCCAAGGGGGGGAATCTTGGTCGTCTTGTCACGGGCGTTACGCGTGACCATGGCTAAACATTTGAGCATGAATTGGTCAATGGAATGAACCATTGACGTATGATTTGAGTTTGGTTGGTGGAGTGGACCATCGATATGAGTTGATGAGATTAATCAATGGAATTGACCATTGATGCATGTTTTACGAGATTGACTAATGGACTCGACCATTGGTGCTTTCAATATTTGAATTATGATTTGGTATTATGATAAAGTGAGTTATGTTTGTGTTTTAAAATGTGCATAGTGATTTCTCGATCCGCTTAGAAGAAATGTGTTACTCACTGAGCCGTGGTAGCTCACTCCTCTCATCTACTTGTTTTTCAGGTTCTTCAAATGAGTCGCGAGTAGGCGTGAGCGTTCGCTCGGGGAGGACTTTTGTTGTGGAACTTTTTGGTATGGCTTATGCATAGTTCATAAGTTTATAAGTTAGTTTTTGTAGAAGGTTTATGTTTTGATGTTTGTGGAACATAGATATACTCTGATATTGTAACCAATTGCGCCTTTTTGTCAAATATATATATGTGGATGTATATATGTTGATATCGGGTTGAAATTTTGGTTACGTTGAGGCTGCGTCCTTCGGAATAAGGACGGCCGTGTCATGCCCTTCTTCTTGAGAATCGGGGTGTGACATTTGTTGGTATCGGAGCTTAGGTTTTGATTTGTTTGGGTAGATATGGGACGATGTGAGATTGTGTGATAGATTTTTTTTTTTTAACGCGTTAGCTTTTTAGATATTGAGTTGTAGCTCCGTTATTGGATTCAGGTGATCATGCGTGACTCGGAGACACTTGCTTCGCTTCGTAGAAATAGTAAAGGCAAGCAAGTTGTAACCCCTGATGCTAGAGACACGCCTCAAGCTTCTCGAGGTGCATCTCTAAGGAGGAGACCGGAGGATCGGCGTGAGGAAAGTCCTAACTCGCATGAAGTCAGGGAAGTTGACCAACGGTCGTTTCCCCCGAGTGACTTTGAGCAAGCCATGATTCATTGGTATCGTCAAGCAAAGGAATTAAGTGGAGATGAAGCAACTGGCTCATACACCTTTGCGCAATTCAGAAAGGCGAAACCACCCACTTATGATGGGAAAGCCGATCCTCTTGCAGCTGAGCAGTGGACTAGAAAGATTGAAGGGATCTTTGAAGCTGAAGGTGTTCCTGAAGATAAGAAGGTTACTTTTGCTTCTCGATACTTAGAAGGCGAGGCAGAGCATTGGTGGGAGGGAATGAGGCCAGCTCTCGGAGATAGGGATGGTGTTATAGCTTGGGAGGACTTTAAGCAGGCTTTCAATGCCCAATTCTTCCCAATGTCATTTCAGACAAAAATGAAGAGTGATTTTATACACATATCTCAAGGCGACTCCACGGTTTTGGAGTATGCAGCCCGCTTTAATCAGATGAGTAGATTTGCTAAGCAATATGTGTCTAATGAGCAAGATAAAACTGATCACTTTCAGAGGGGGCTCCGGTATGAAATTGGTTCGGCACTCACACCTCTAGCATTGACATCTTATAAAGATGTGCTGGAACGAGCCATCAGAGTGGAACAAAAGATTCTGGAGCGAGATGTGCAAGGCGTACCTCAGCATAAGAAGTTGAGATTCACTGACTATCAAAATAGCGGCGCCGGTGGCAGCGGAAAGAGGAAAGCTTTTAATCAGCCAGGAAAGCCCAGAATTCAGAATAATCTAGGCCCTTGTACTACATGTGGGAAACGACATAGCGGTCCTTGTTACCGCAAGAGAGGAGCATGTTTCACTTGTGGAAAAATGGGATATATGGCACGTGATTGTCCAACACAGAATAATGCCCCTGGAGATAGTAGAGTATGTTTTGTATGTGGACAACCTGGACATCGAGCCTATACTTGTTCTATGAGGAAGACCGCACCTCCAGTTGATAAGCCACAAGAAAGCCAGCAAAGGCAAAGGATGACTGGGAAAGTTTTTACAATGACAAGAGAGGATGCGGCGGCTTCTAATACAGTTGTTGCAGATATATGAGATTTCGATATTATTCTAGGGATGGATTGGTTATCAAAATATCATGCCACTGTCGATTGTTATTCAAAGGAAGTTATTTTTCGACCTCCAAATCAACCAGAATTTTCTTTCTTGGGGAGTTATAAAGGCACTTTTCCAAGGTTAATTTCAGCTATGCGAGCAAGAAAGCTTTTGAGAAATGGTTGTTACGGTTATTTGGCTTGTGTAAAAGATACAAGTAAGGAGCCGGTAAAGCTAGAAAATGTTCATGTTGTCAGAGAATTTCCTGATGTATTTCCTGAAGATTTGCCTGGCTTGCCTCCTGATAGAGAGATAGAGTTTTGCATTGATTTAATGCCTGGTACAACACCCATCTCTAAGACCCCATATCGGATGGCACCTTCTGAATTGAGTGAATTGAAGACTCAATTGCAAGAGCTTTTGGATAAGGGTTTTATTAGGCCTAGTGTATCGCCTTGGGGAGCTCCTGTTTTATTTGTAAAGAAGAAAGACGGTAGTATGCGACTTTGCATAGATTATCGAGAACTTAACAAGGTGACGATCAAAAATAAATATCCTTTACCTCGAATAGATGATTTATTTGATCAACTTCAAGGGGCTCAAGTATTTTCTAAGATCGACCTTCGTTCTGGGTATCATCAGTTGAAGATAAAAGTTGATGATGTGCCAACGACCGCCTTTAGAACAAGGTATGGGCATTATGAATTCCTTGTCATGCCTTTTGGGTTAACGAATGCACCTGCGGCTTTCATGGATTTGATGAACAGGGTATTCAGGCAATTTCTTGACAGATTTATTGTGGTATTCATCGATGATATTTTGGTGTATTCGAGGAGTTTGGGAGAACATGAACAACACTTGAGAGTTGTTTTACAAACTTTGCGTGAAAAGAAGTTGTATGCTAAATTTAGTAAGTGCGCCTTCTGGCTTGATCATATAGAATTTTTGGGTCATGTAATATCAATGGATGGTATCTCAGTTGATCCAAAGAAAGTTGAAGTAGTTGTTCAATGGAATCGCCCTACCAATGTCACGGAGGTGAGAAGTTTTCTTGGGCTAGCAGGTTATTACAGGAGATTTATAGATGGATTTTCTAAAATTGCCAGTCCACTTACTCGCCTAACTCAGAAGGGAGTTAAATTTGTATGGTCAAATCAATGTGAATGCAGTTTCCAAGAGTTGAAGAGGCGATTGGTGTCAGCTCCTATATTGACTTTGCCTTCAGGAACTGGTGACTTTACAATTTATTGCGATGCATCTAAGGAAGGTTTAGGTTGTGTTCTTATGCAGGATGGTAAAGTTGTGGCATATGCCTCTAGACAGTTGAAGACTCATAAGAAGAACTATCCCGCTCATGATCTAGAATTGGCGGCGGTCGTGTTTGCATTAAAAATATGGCGGCACTACTTGTACGGTGAAAAATGTGAAGTCTTCACCGATCACAAGAGTTTGAAATATATTTTTACTCAAAAAGAACTTAACATGAGGCAGAGGAGATGGCTAGAACTTCTGAAGGATTATGACTTATCCATTAATTACCATCCAGGTAAAGCTAACGTGGTAGCCGATGCCTTGAGTCGCAAATCCTCTGGAAATATGGCAGCATTGCTTACTTCTCAAAAGCCTATTCTTGAAGATATGAGAAAGCTGGACTTGGAGGTTTTGGTCCATCGGCTTGGTGTTCAATTTGCTAATCTTCGAGTACAACCGACATTGATTGATAGAATCAAGGCCAAACAAAATGAAGATCCTCAATTGGAGAAGATTAAAGAAGGTGTAGAAGCTGGGAAACAAGATGACTTTAGTATCTATCTAGATGGGTCATTGAGATTTCGTGGTCGATTATGTGTTCCCAATGATTCAGAATTGAAAAAGGAGATACTACAAGAAGCTCATAGCACTAGATTCTCGATTCATCCAGGAAGCACCAAGATGTACAGGGATTTGAGAGGAAATTTTTGGTGGATCAATATGAAGAAAGATATTGTGAAGTTTGTCGACCAATGTTTAATTTGCTAGCAAGTGAAAGTTGAGCATCAGAAACCAGGTGGTCAGCTACACCCACTTGAAGTACCTAAATGGAAGTGGGACCATATTACCATGGATTTCATCGTCGGCTTACCGAGGACGCCTAGTGGTAAGAATGCCATATGGGTGATTGTTGATCGATTGACTAAATCTGCACACTTTTTGTCTTATCGATTCGGTCTTTCACTTGAAGACATGGCAAAGCGATACGTCAATGAGATAGTGAGACTTCATGGAGTTCCAGTGAGTATTGTTTCCGATAGAGATCCCAAGTTTGTGTCCAACTTTTGGAAGAGTTTACAAGGGGCGTTAGGTACTCAACTCAACTTTAGCACAGCTTTTCATCCACAAATGGATGGCCAGTCAGAAAGAACTATTCAGACATTAGAGGATATGTTACGATC
The DNA here is from genome assembly GCF_016545825.1 of Eucalyptus grandis. Lineage (NCBI taxonomy): Eukaryota > Viridiplantae > Streptophyta > Magnoliopsida > Myrtales > Myrtaceae > Eucalyptus > Eucalyptus grandis. Next base: position 2,318,743 of record NC_052615.1, read on the forward strand.
TTGCGTTATTGACTTTGGTGGTTCGTGGGATGAACATTTACACTTGGCAGAGTTTTCATATAATAACAGCTATCATTCTAGTATTAAAATGGCTCCTTTTGAAGCTTTATATGGGCGTAAATGTAGGACTCCTGTTTGCTGGGATGATGTTGGTGAGAAAAGATTAACCGGCTCTGAATTCATACAGCAATCAGAAGAGAAAATCAGACTCATTTGAGAGCGTTTGAAAATAGCTCAAAGCCGTCAGAAAAGTTATGCAGACCTTAAGAGGCATAAAGTAGAATTTAATGTAGGAGATCATGTGTTCTTGAAGGTTTCTCCCATGAAGGGCGTCATGAGATTTGGCACGCGTGGTAAATTAAGCCCAAGGTATGTGGGACCATTTTTTATATTAGAAAAGATTGGTGAAGTTGCTTATAAGCTAGCTTTACCTCCAGCATTATCCGAAGTCCATAATGTGTTCCACGTATCCTTATTATGGAAATATGTGCCAAATCCTGATCACGTATTGGATTTTACATCGTTGAAGTTGAGAGAAAACTTAACGTACGAAGAGCAGCCCATTCGTATTATCGATAAGAAGGATCAAGTGTTGCGACGACGCACTATTCCTTATGTGAAGATCCAATGGCAAAATCACACGGAAAGAGAGGCCATTTGGGAACTTGAGGAAGAGGCAAGGCGCAAATACCCTCACTTGTTTCACGAATGAGGTGCTTATAAATTTCGATGACGAAATTTTTTAAGGAGGGGAGAATGTAATATATGGGCTTTAAAGTAAGGAAATAAAATAAAAGAAGAGAAAAAAAAAAAGGTTGAAAAGTCAAAAAAGGGAGGATGAAGGAAAGTGGAAGAACCTTCGGCTAAGCTTTAAAAAGAGAGAAAGAGGGAGAGAAAGAGAAGCACGGGCAGAAACAGGGGAAACGCAAAACAGGGGACAAGAGAGAAAGAAGAGAAAGGAAAAAGGGAAAAAAGGGAAAAATTTTGGCGCACTCGTGACCTGGACGTCTCATCAAGCCGACTCAAGCGTGTTTTGCAAGGCCGGTAAGAAATTGAAGCCTTTAATCACTTGCTTGAATCAATTGCCGCAATTAGGGCTCGAAATTCGGATTTCTTGGGTATTTGTGTGGCGAAGCCCAATTTTTGAGCCGTTAAGCTGTAATTCTTTTTAGAAATGGTACTTTGGGATGTTGTGAAGCTATAGCATCTTTCGGATCGTGATTTGAGCTTGCGGTTTGTTCGGAACGGAATTTTGAAGTTGGAGGCGCAATCTGGTACTGTAGCGAACAGTGGCTTCGAGTCTCTTTTTTTGTTATTTCCGGTGCTGTTTTAGGGCGGATGAGTTGGGGTTGTTGTTGTAAGTTAAGAGAGCTTTCTAAAGACTATAAGACGGCTTGAAACGGAATTTTGTGGAGGAAGTTATGGCGTGACGAAGTTGGCGCATGGGCCGTGCCTAGCTGAAAATGATGGGTTTATGGTAAATTGTGAGCTTTTGGGGTGCGTAGGTGTCGTTTATCGACTAATAGGCCTAGTATAGGCGAGTCGTTATAAGAATATCATTTTTTACTCGGCTTTTTGATATTTTCCCGTTAATTGTTAGGAATCCGAATGCGTTGGTTCGTGTGAGCGTCGTAGTTGATTTTTGGCTTTTCCCAGGTGAGTGACACTATTTCTTCTTTGTATTTTAAACTCATGTTTTGAGAAACATGGTGGATTAAACACTCTATGAGTTGATAAAAAGCATGTCTTGTTGCATAAAACAGGATCGAGCTATTATTGACATTTTTATTGTTCGAAAGGAATTATATTTTTGACGTTGTTTTGGATGGTTGTGTGAAAAAGGGATTTGTGAAAATCTTTGTGAAAGAATCTTGAAATGTTGTAGAAAATGCTTTGATATTTATATATATCAAAATTTGGAGTTGTGGTATGATTCTCTTTCTGATATTGAATTACTGGATATTGTAATTGGTGATTGGTGCTCAATGTCGCTGTGGACCCTGAGGGGTGTGGGTATGCGCATACCATTCTAGGATATCCTTGTGGGCTGAGCCACCGGCTAATAATATGTGGAGACCTTGCCAAGGGGGGGAATCTTGGTCGTCTTGTCATGGGCGTTACGCGTGACCATGGCTAGACATTTGAGCATGAATTGGTCAATGGAGTGAACCATTGACGTATGATTTGAGTTTGGTCGGTGGAGTGGACCATCGATATGAGTTAATGAGATTAATCAATGGAATTGACCATTGATGCATGTTTTACGAGATTGACTAATGGACTCGACCATTGGTGCTTTCAATATTTGAATTATGATTTGGTATTATGATAAAGTGAGTTATGTTGGACTCGACCATTGGTGCTTTCAATATTTGAATTATGATTTGGTATTATGATAAAGTGAGTTATGTTTGTGTTTTAAAATGTGCATAGTGATTTCTCGATCCGCTTAGAAGAAATGTGTTACTCACTGAGCCGTGGTAGCTCACTCCTCTCATCTACTTATTTTTCAGGTTCTTCAGCGAGTCGCGAGTAGGCGTGAGCGTTCGCTCTGGGAGGACTTTTGTTGTGGAACTTTTTGGTATGGCTTATGCATAGTTCATAAGTTTATAAGTTAGTTTTTGTAGAAGGTTTATGTTGTGATGTTTGTGGAACATAGATATACTCTGATATTGTAACCAATTGCGCCTTTTTGTCAAATATATATATGTGGATGTATATATGTTGATATCGGGTTGAAATTTTGTTTACGTTGAGGCTGCGTCCTTTGGAATAAGGACGGCCGTGTCATGCCCTTCTTCTTGAGAATCGGGGTGTGACATCCTGGACTTGAACTTTGTGCCCTGGCAGATGTGACTCCCACAGGTGTTGCACCGGATGCTCATCGGCAGCATGATCCGAACCTTAACCGGCTGTTTCATGGGCTTCCTCCGAACCCTAGGCAGGTACGAAGACTCGAAGTGTAGCTCCGGCAGCATCTTCTCTCCAACTCCAAACTCAGACGACGAACGCTAGTGACGAACGCTGGAAAGACGCCCGCGAGATCTCTCTCGGTTCAGATCGATCGATGTCGCTTGAGGTTTCCGAGATAACGGACGAAATCGATTGAAGAGCAGAGTCCGAGGTATTTTCGGAGAAGTACGAGGAACGGTAATGAGAACCGAACCCGGAAAATCCGCAGTCCATTGTAAATATCGCCAGACGATATGGTAGATGGAGACGACGAAAATTTATTCATTCTTGTGCCGAAAAATCTCCTAAATTGTTTTTACATAATCTTTATTAGAGATATTTAGGATTTTTTAACATTATTTCCTATGTGAGGAGATATTTGAGAATTATGTTGATTCTATGTAGAGAATTATGTTGATTCTATGTATCTTTCTTTGATTATGCATATCTTTATCGATATATATTATTTTAAATATTTATATCACAAAACTTAGGTTGATGTCCTTTTTCTTTTGATATATTGAAATACACAAAAAAATTCCCAATTCTTCTCTTCCACTTTATTTTTTACCATCTTTGTTCTCAAATAACAAATTTCTTAAATTAACGAATTAGAATTGTATTTCAGTATAAATAATTTTTGAATTCTAATATAGGAAATTCAAAATAAAAAAATAAAAAATTCGTTTTTAATTTAAAATTATTTTTATTTATATATTTCGAATTTAATTCCATCTTATATAGTTCAATATATAAATATAAATTTGTTACATATTTTTGGTCTGTTAGTATTTTAGGTATTAGTATAATTTTCTATTTAATAAAATCTTATTTGAGAATGATGGAAATAGGAGAAAGAAATTATTAAAAAAAAAAAAAAGAAATTAATTAAAAAAGAGGGAAAATAAAAAATAAAATAAACATAAAGTAGAAAATAGTGTTTTTTACCATCTCTATATGTAAAATTTGTGTTTCATATAGGTGTTTATACCAAACAGTATATACTATTATGTGAATATTTCTAATTTGCAATCACAAAATAGTGGATAAGATATAGTAAAATCTCTTGGATTTTATATCCTATCATGGTTAGAAATTCGAACACCTAAACATGGCCTCAACGTTACAACTACGAAAGATATTGCCCCAATATATAACAAGAATCTAGCACATACATAATTATAATAAAAATTATATGTATGCCATTAGCAATTGTAAAAGCCTTAAGATCTAATTTAATATGATAGGATGGGCGACCTACTGAGAAATGTTCACCCAAAGCAAACTGTTCTTGCGCTTAAGTATTTTCTTTCCACAACTCCATTACCCGATACATTGATCATGTGGCCATTCAATTATACTGAAGGTAGTGATTAAAGCAACTAATTGCTTTTGATCTTTAGTTGTTTTTTTTAGTAGATAGATCAAACATAAGTTTTACGTTTAGTTGAGACCGAAACTCATCTAGTTGGTTTCGTCGACATTATCATAGTATCCGTAGATAGATCAAACATAAGTTTTACATTTGATTAAAATCAAAACTCATCTAGTTGGTTCCGTTGACATTATCACAGTAAATCGATCTCAAATGAGGCTATTCTATTAAACATTTGTTCATTTCTATAATTAGTTCCTTAAACTAGTGCCTCTGGACACTTTATAACAAAATCATTTGTTTAATCATGCGGCACATCCCCATATGGTGCAAATAATAGCAGGGACTTCACGGTCTCGCTGCCAAACAACTCACGAATACCTTTCTTTTTCGTTTTTCTTTCTTTTGCCTCTTCACAACTTATGAAAAACTCTTACTCATTATTAATTAACGCGCGATATATATCAAGCACGCATTTTAACCTTTTTTAAATTGTAGGTATATTAAATCTTTCACAACGCAATATTCATATCTTTATTTTTATTTTATTTTTGTAATTTGTCGATATTTGAGATTATATCTTTGCTGTGATGGTAAATAATTTATTTATTTTTTTCAAAAACAAAACAACCACATTCGTAACTCGGGAGTTCTGCAGGTAATTACAACATATAATTGATTGTTCATTTGTTCCAGAAAGTAAGAAAACATCGCAAAAACTGAAAATTAAAACTAGGGATCCACTGGAAAAAAAAAATGTATTATACGGATAAAAGCATATTCTATACAATAAATTCACAAGAAGTGACTAACTAAGAAAAGCAGGAGCACATACAAAAGTCTAATAATTGTCATACGATCTTTAGTATATTTACATAACAAAAGAGTTAAACGGAGAAAGCAGGATCTCTGCAATCACTCGTGCTTGGAGCATTGGCAGCACGATCTCATACGACGCGAAGTCGAAGCCAAACCAGACCTCCAGGACATCATCGACGACAACGACGACGGTCCTGGAGCAGCAATCCTCACCGCTGCTGTCCTGCTCTGCCACCGCGGCACAGCCAATTTTGAGGAGGAGAACGTTCCGCCGTGCAATCAAAATCCCAAACTTCTTCGAAACCCTCCAATCAAGTCCTAACCCCGTCAGCGGAGGTGCTCAATCACTGGAATTCCGGACCGTTGGGAAATCATACGTAGTTAAGCATTATTCCTGTCGTAATTAACAATTGATAGGTAGTGCCTGGATGCATTTATTTTTCGTATTTGTCGTTAACAATTAAGTAAGATTCACTTGTTTTTTAGTTTCGTAAAGTGTCTCTAAAGCTAAAATCATGTTTGATTGTACTAAATAACTAGCTCGGTGGCCTGTGCTGGCACGATATTAAAGTTTGATCGTACTTACGCAGTTTATTTGGTTTTCTCTAGATAATTAATGTGTAATCTACAACAAACTAAGTTTATAGCGAGTCCCTTCATTAATAAACCCAGAGAGACCCATATCTATACCACCAAGCTGATGAATCAATCTAATCTTCTTAGGGTTTGACGTGACACATTTATATTTAAAGTTCACACAAAATTATCACTATATGGATGTGAGATCAAATTCTTCAATTTTTTGGACTGTTTAAGTTGAGTGGAGATACGACCAAAAAAAAAAAAAGTTGAGTGGAGATATAATTTAAATTGAAAATGAAGGGCCAGATCAAGAAAAGTGAACAATTAAATATAATTAATCCATCAAAAATACAAAATACACACTTGTGAGGGCCATCTCCGGTAGTCATCTAAGTGAGGTGCCCAGCAAGACTGCATTCCTTATTTTAATGTGTTGGTGCTCATACGCCTCACACCCTCCCAATTGATAATGTATATTTTTCTTCACCATTATCGGGGAATACCGACGATTTTATACTAAAAAAAAAGCTTAATGTTGGCAACTCTTTACTTCAAATCATCCTCACACCAGGTTTTCTCTAGAGGGTCATTGAATGTGTGAATGCTTAGATTTGTGAGATTAATTTCGGTAAAAATGAAATTGCCGTGGCACTAGAGTTAAAAAAAAAAAAATCAAATTCCCAGCCTATAAGCAGAAACGTGATCGCGAAACTAAACTGAACCAATATCGATTAATGAAATTTTTTGCATAATTACGGAAATGCCCCTGGAAGATAGGGTACGGAAAGTTTGGGTGTAAGCATTTGCACGGACGGAACGTGTCCATGTTCTCATTCCTCCTTCAGCTTTTGCCACCGCGTTTTCCTGTTTCTCTGCTTCCTCTCAATAGAGAGAGCCAAAATAGCCAGACGACTTCACCGGATCCCCGGTCAGGCCCCAAGCGAAATCCAGCGATGGACCCTACGACGGCAACGTGGAGCAGCGGAGGAGAGCAGGGTGGTGGGGATGTTGATGCAGGAGCCGGCGGCGGCAGCAGCAGAGAGGAAATCGTAGATGAAAGTGATGGTGGCGGTGGACGAGAGCGAGGAGTTTCTACTCGCAGAGGTGGATGCTGGACCACCTGCTCTGGAGGAGTAGCCCAGTCTGGCGGCGGACGACGATGAGGTGGAGATGATCACGCTTGTTCACGTTCAGCAGCCTTTTCAGCACGACGCTTTCCCTGCCGGCCCAGGTGGAACAGGATTCTCTCTCCGCCTGAAAGTCATTTAGTTCTGCACAAACCGATGGTCGGTAATTGTTCATGACATCCCGTTGTACCTCATCAGTCATGTTTTGGCCACCTGAAATGAGCTCTCTGCAAGCATGGCAAAGCTTGACATATGGCTTGTACTAACATTACTTGGAATTTTTTTGGGGGCGTCCAGTTGTTGCAGCATTCTACGCGACGCCGTCAGTGGAATCGACGAGGAAAGCCCAAAAGGAGAACTCAGCCCTCGTACTCTCCCGTGCTTTGCACACGTGCAAAGAATCGATGGTGATTCAGCTCATCTCTACCACATCTTTCCCTACATTCCTTGTCCAGCAATAGAAAAGGAAAAAGTTGGAACCAGAAGTAAGAAAGTGTTAGAAATTAAACCAAATTCATCGGTGCAGATAACTATTCGGTACCTACATCGAAAGAGAGTCATAATTGCAGCGATATCTTTAATGAATATGTTCGTCATTATCTATAATGAGTCTATTATTATTTTTAGCTGTAGTGATTAAGTGGTTTGGACAGTGCCAATGCAAGTATGCTGGTATTAGAGATAGTGATTATTTTTAGAGATAAGGTGAGATATGATGATTTTTTTATTAGTTTCTAGATCTTATCCCAAACGTTAGCTTTTCCTACTAGGAAGAGTAAATATCATGTAACAATTCTATAAATAGGGGAGTCTTGTAATTGTTTTTTAAGGTGAAATAAATCTATGGGCCCACCTATCTTCTTCTTGTGTGAGTTGTGAGCATCTCATCTGCAAATTACTTCCATCAGAAAGGAGGAGATAGTAATCATGTTGGACGATGTCAAGTTGAGCTTTCGTTGATGAAGCATGCAGACAACACAATTGTAAATTCAACGATGTTTCCAGGTCATGGCAGAGACCTTGATTCTGAGCCGAGACCCGAAACACATGATATGCTAGGCGACTGAGCAAATGCACATGGATCTCCTCGTACAACTTGACTACTATCGCACTTTTTTGAAATAGATATCGCACTCTTTGATGGCGAATGGGGCCAAATCATGCCCGGCATGCTCATACATAGAATTAATCTTAAAAGTTTAACTTACATATACAAAAGCATTACTGGTTTGGGAGAGAGAGAGAGAGAGAGTAGGGGTGAGCAGCGGTCTAGGGTTGACCCTAGACCGACCCAACCTTGCCAGTCCTGGTCCGGTTCCCAAGGGGACTGGGTCGGTCCTTGGTCCTGAAATTCTAGGACCAACACTGTGCGGGTTGGTTCTCGGTCCTAAGAGTTTTGGGTTGGTCCAACCCTAGACCAACCCTGTATATTAAATTATATTATATTATTTATAATTCTTTTATATATTCAAACTTAAGTAAAATGTCTGTTATATTATATTATATTGAGATGTTCTATCAATAGCACTAATAGTAATTTCAATTTAAAACTTTTGTTGAGTATTAATTAAGTGTCGTTTGTTTTGTTTTAAAGTGTTTAGAAGTTCAAGTGAATTAACAAGATGTGAAGTTATATATTCATGGTTTATATTAAGTATTTTGAACTTTTTTATGGTTTAATTGTATTTTACTAATGAATTTCAGCTATACTTTGCTTTTCAATTTGTGCCAATGGTAAAAGTTTTTGAAGAGTAGAGTAGTATTGCAGTTGTTACGGTGATTTGCTAGTCAAGTGGTGTGAAGCTCATTTTTTTGTTGAGTGGACTCTACATGATCAAATACAAGAAAACGCTTTTGCATATGGTGTTATGAATATTAAAGATAGATGATTACAAGAACTTTCCATCTTGTCCCATATCTCAATGAGAGGTTAGCAAGTACGAAATTTCTATTATTGTGCCATCTTAAATTTGCTAAATATGTATTGGTATTTATAGTTTAGTTGCACAATCTTTTGCATTGTCGATGGATGTGTAATTTGAATTTGTAGGTTTTTGCTTTTTTAGGGAGTATAAAAAATAAGACAAAAAAATTATCGATCGGTCCGGGTTGGCCTCGGAACCCAGACCGAACCCATTGGGTTGGTCCAGATCCCTTGGTCTCGGGCTCAATAGGGTGGTCGCCGGTCCCAAAATTGAGGACCGACATTGTACGGGTTGGTCCTAGGGTTAGGGGTGGCCGGACCAACCCGGACCATGCTCACTCCCTAATGCGAAGCCCCCTCGGGGCTGGGGTTTTAATGATTTCAATCATCTCCCTTGTCTCATACCGAAGGAAATTCCTTTCTAATAAAAGAAGTAAAAATAAAAATAAAATTTCAATTCGAGAAATTACCGAAACCTCGAGGCTGCTGCGGGCGACCCACTGAGATGTCGACACGTCATCGTTGACCGGGTCCGGGGTGGTCGAAGGGGATGACGTGGAGGGATCGGGCGGGAAGTACCTTTTGCACTTTCTTTGGATACTATTTTTGGAGGAGTACCTTTCACCGTCGGTTGGGAAAGATTGGGGGAGGGGGAAAGACCGGATGGGATGTTGGTCCCCCTCAACCCCCCCAAGGTCTGAATGGAATACCAAAGCCCGTTGGCCATCGAAGACCGTTGACCACTGTCGGTTTGAATTTTTGACCATAAGGGAAATTCTCCCAAATTTCCCTTACTTTACTTTTTAGTTTGGAAAGATGCGGTTGAATTGATGAGGATTGGTAAAAATATATTCCCAAGGAAAAATGAGACCCTTCTGAAAATTGGACTTTGGAGTTATATTAAGAACA